>NC_084569.2:34817458-34939958 GCF_033978685.3 Nerophis lumbriciformis | reverse complement strand
TCGGGTCGCGGGGGCAGCAGCCTAAGCAGGGAAGCCCAGACCTCCCTCTCCCCAGCCACTTCGTCCAGCTCCTCCCGGGGGATCCCGAGGCGTTCCCAGGCCAGCCGGGAGAGATAGTCTTCCCAGCGTGTCCTGGGTCTTCCCCGTGGCCTCCTACCGGTCGGACGTGCCCAAAACACCTTCCTAGGGAGGCGTTCGGGTGGCATCCTGACCAGATGCCCGAACCACCTCATCTGGCTCCTCTCGATGTGGAGAAGCAGCGGCTTTACTTTGAGCTCCCCCCGAATGACAGAGCTTCTCACCCTATCTCTAAGGGAGAGCCCCGCCACTCAGCGGAGGAAACTCATTTCGGCCGCTTGTACCCGTGATCTTGTCCTTTCGGTCATGACCCAAAGCTCATGACCATAGGTGAGGATGGGAACGTAGATCGACCGGTAAATCGAGAGCTTTTCCTTCCGGCTCAGCTCCTTCTTCACCACAACGGATCGATACAGCGTCCGCATTACTGAAGACGCCGCACCGATCCGCCTGTCGATCTCACGATCCACTCTTCCCCCACTCGTGAACAAGACTCCGAGGTACTTGAACTCCTCCACTTGTATTATTATTATTATTATAAACTGACAGGAGAGGAAACCCCAGGAAGGCAAGCAAAGACTGAACAAAAACTGCAGCACAGAAAAATAAGATCATGTTTCAGTTTATTTGGAACATGCATAAAATACAATCAATCAATCAATGTTTATTTATATAGCCCTAAATCACAAAAGTCTCAAAGGGCTGCACAAGCCACAACGACATCCTCGGCTCAGATCCCACATCAGGGAAAAAAAAAAAACCAACAGACAACGTCAATCTAAACTCAATTTTTTCAGTGCAGCCTCTAAGACTGTGACTGTATTATTGTTTCTTTCATATTGATAGTTTATGAAGGTGAACGTGTGTGTAAAAAAGTGTAGCATATACGTAATGAACTATTTTTCGAGTTCAGATTTAATGCAAAAGTCAAAAACAAATACAACAACAAAGATAGACTTAGTTAAATATAGTTCTAATGAAATGATCAAATATGAATATTAATGAATGTTTTTCGTGTGAATGACTATGAGAAACCTTGGAGAGGACCGCAATAAGGCTGCAGCTAACGATTATTTTTCGATTTATTTTTTCGATTAATCGTTTAATCTATAGATTATTTTTTTCGATTAATCTATAGATTATTTTTCCTTTTACCGATTTTTTTTTTAAATTTAAAATGAAGATGAAAAAATAAATGTAGGCCAGTTTTTTCAAAAGGCATGGCTTTTATTTACAAAAAAAAAAAGTATGGCCACTCAGTCAACATTGACAACAACATGACAAAATATTCTGTAACAATGTAAACATTTAAAACATTTAACAAAATTAAAAGGAGCTTATTTGCTTTTCAATGTGCAAATATAAAAGTAAACATCCAGTGCAAATCTTAATATTCTGCAATAGTATAAGCATTTCAAAAGTAAAAGTATTAATTATTTTGCTTTAAAATGTGCAAAAATAAAGATAAACATCCAATACAAAAAAAGTGCAAAACGGAAATATTCTGTAACAGTGTAAACATTTCAACAAAAGTAAAAGTATTGCTTATTTGCTAAAATGTGCAAAAATAAAGATAAACATCCAATACAAAAAAGTGCAAAACGAAATATTCTGTAACAACAGTGTAAACATTTCAACAAAAGTACAAGTATTGCTTATTTTGCTTAATAACACATTTATGATAGTATGATTAAAGTGAAAGTTTATTGTTCGTTTGTACATAGTAGGGATGTCCCGATCCAGGTTTATGCACTTCCGATCCGATACCGATATTGTTTTTGCATTTCCGATCCGAGCATGTATTAAAGTTTAAAGTTATTTAGCCTACTTAGTTGTCAGAATCATGTTGAAAAGGGTTTTAGTACTCTTGATAACAACTAGCTAAGGCTGCAGCTAACGATTATTTTTCTATCGATTAATGTATAGATTATTTTTTTCGATTAATCGGTTAATCTATAGATTATTTTTTTCCCGATTAATCTATAGATTATTTTTCCTTTTATCGATTTTTTTATTTAATTTAAAATGAAGATGAAAAAAATAAATGTAGGCCAGTTTTTTCAAAAGGCATGGCTTTTATTTACAAAAAAAAAGTATGGCCACTCAGTCAACATTGACAACAACATGACAAAATATTCTGTGACAATGTAAACATTTAAAACTTTTAACATTTAACAAAATTAAAAGTAGCTTATTTGCTTTTCAATGTGCAAATATAAAAGTAAACATCCAGTGCAAATCTTAATATTCTGCAATAGTATAAGCATTTCAAAAGTTGCTCGGTAAAGTGTGCGGAACAAACGTCCAATTTCTTGCCACTTTCGCATCTTTGGGCCACTGGTGCAACTTGAATCCGTCCCTGTTCGTGTTGTTACACCCTCCGACAACACACCGACGAGGCATGATGTCTCCAAGGTACGGAAAACAGTCGAAAAAACGGAAAATAACAGAGCTATTTTGACCCGGTGTTTGAGAAAATGGCGGATTGCTTGCCGATGTGACGTCACAACGTCATCGCTCCGAGAGCGAATATTAGAAAGGCGTTTAATTCGCCAAAATTCACCCATTTAGAGTTCGGAAATCGGTTAAAAAAATATATGGTCTTTTTTCTGCAACATCAAGTTATATATTGACGCTTACATAGGTCTGGTGATAATGTTCCCCTTTAAACTGAATCATATTGGTGCTTAGTTTGATTTCTTTGCTTAATCCATTCCATAATGTAATTCCACATACTGACATACTAAAGGTTTTAAGTGTTGTACGAGCATACAAATGTTTTAAATGAGATTTTCCTCTAAAGTTATATTTCTCCCATTTTGTTGAGAAGAACTGTTGTACATTCTTGGGTAGCAGGTTATAGTTTGCTTTGTACATAATTTTTGCTGTTTGCAAATGCACCAAATCGTTAGCGACCTTATAGCTCTATAAATGTGTGAAAGTAGCCTTCTGGGAAAGTTATGTGATTTATTGATGATTATTTGTTTTATTGCTGTACCCATTTTGGTGTCGGGCTTGGTATCACGATATATGGCTGTCAATAATGCGCTGAGGGTGGGGGTGAAACAAAAATCATAGTTTATATTTTGCAGCATAATTTAACCTGAGAACATACTATAGTAGTGCAAAAACCACACTTTAAAAATGAAGTTTTAATGTCTGTGGAAAAACCGTGGCAGCATTTTATTAGAACGTTCAACTCTTGTCTGTTATGTACAGTACAGGCCAAAAGTTTGGACACACCTTCTCAATCAATGCGTATTCTTTATTGTGTTGATACAACAGTGATTAGATTGATATTTTTTACTATCGGAAATATAATTTGTCGTTTTTGTTATTTTTTACAAACTCAACAAATAGAAAGACACAGGCAGATTTTAAGGGCCAAAAAGTTTATTTATTTGATTTTGTTTTACAGCAATCCTGTGTTTCTGTCTAATTATAATGGTGATCAATAATCGTAGCATTCAATGATTTGGGGAATTTTAAGTATCAGCATTGGTTTGGCCAATACTGCCCCTGCAACTAGTTGGTATTGCATTGATACTCAAATTTGTTGTGTGACTAATGTAACGTATCCAAACACCAGAAGAATAAGTGCTTATTAATCTTACCAGAAGTGTAGATAAAACAATGTTACAGCAGAAAGTAACCCGCTATTAACGGGTAGAATAATAATAGTTTTGAGAGAATAATACAACCCGGAAATGACGCAACGTTACATCATACGTCATCAGCCAATTATTAGCCTCTGTTAACCGTTTTGAAATTGTTTGATTATCATTTACATACCAAATAATATATCGTTATCACAGGAGGCTGCAATAAATATCGCAAAATAGATATTGATTCTTTTGCCATATCGCCCATCCCTTGTTACTAGTATGAAAACACTACAATCTAAATACAAATGAAGGAAAATGTACCAACAAACTGTCATAGATTAAAAAGCATTTATTATTGTCCATTCTCCTAACAGCCAAAGTCTCAGGTAAATGGGTAAGTAGTGTTGGTTTCGGTTATGTTGACAATTGCTCATGTGGACGTGAGCCAGCCAACCCGAGGCACGTTGATTTAAATAAATTCATGTAAAGCACTAAACTAATTTGTTTCAATTAAGTTGTAGCATGAAACTAAATCTGTGCAATCCAATTCATAAGCTGCAGTTGCATTAATATTTTAAGACTTTAAAACATTTAAATGTAATGCATTACTCTCTCCTCTTTACCAGGTGGGTGTGTGTGTGGTTTCCAACCATTCAGTGGACTTTCCCCGGGCTTCAAACCTCCAGGTCCGGCACACTAACAACTAGCAGTCCTGACCCATGGACATGCCATCTGCATCCGGCCTCAAAAAGAGGCTGACTACCTCCTCATCCACATCCCAAAGAGATACCGGCAGAAGTCCGACTCATTGCTCACCCTCGTTTTCTCGGTCCTCTCCATCGTCTGATCAGTCTTCTCCCTCATCTACGACATCGTCTGCCTGTGCTAACTCATCAGCCTTTCAGAATCATGTTGAAGGTCCGACGACAGGAGCAGAAGTGGCGACGGTATCTTCCACGTCTGCTTCTCTAGCAATGTCGTCTCTGGCCACATCCCTGTCTACACCAACCTCAGCAGAGTCCTTTCCTCGCACTGTATTGGAGTCAACTGTTGATTGTGAAGAAGGTAGAAAAAATGATATTTATGACCCTTTTCATCCTACTGATGTGGAAAAAGATGCAAAGATGGAAGAAGACGAGGGAGAAAAGTATGACCCATTTGACCCAACTGGTTCCCCGGCATCAGATGCTGATGATGAGAGTGGCAAAATAACAGAGGAGAATAAAAACGCTGAGAGAGAAATTGATGAGGAGGAGGAGAAGGAGGAGGAGCCTCCAGATTCTACTGACATTTTCACCGACCCACCAAGCCCTCCTCCAGCTACCGAGCTCTCTCATAGACGGCGGGTCGACTACAGTACTACCAAAGGCCGAGGTCGCAGAGCTGACTCAGAGAATTCTGAGATTGAGGAGGGGGAGATTGTTGTGGCTATTGAGAGAGACATTAGCAGTAAGAGAACGCCTTTAAACTCTCCTAAGATCACTTTTTTTGATCCAAAGCCGGAACGCATCCTCCGGGTGCTGGATGGCGATGGATTTGTGTCTGTATGCGCAGACAGTCACTGGGAAGAGCCCGAGGATGAGCCTGTAGTGGGAGTGGAGGATCTGAGAAGGAAACTAGTAAGCAAGAGGAAGGAACGCTATCTCTCCTGTCCTGGATCGTCCCCACTTTCTTCTCAACCGTTGCCTCCTCCTTCTCCCCCCGTTAACTCCCCACCTTCTTCCCCTCTCGCGCCTGCTGCTGAGCAAGGAAGCAAGAACCGCAAGTCCTCCAAAAGCTCCAAGGACCAGAACAGACAGCGAAGTAAGGATAGTAAGGCTCGGGATAAAGATGAGAAACGAAAGAAGAAGCGGAAGGACAAAGAGGCAGATCGGGAAAGGTGTAGGGAGAAGAATGAAGAGGACAAGAATTATAAGGAAGGTAAAAGTAGGAGAAGTAGTAGGAGTAGTAGTCAGAAGAGGAAGAGAACGCATCACAGTAGCCCAGAGGGTTCACGTTCACGCAACTCATCAAGACGAGAGGGCCACAGTAGACACTCGTTCCCCAGCCATTCTGTAGAGCGACATAGAGATAGGGAAAGAGATAAGGACAGGGACAGAGGTAGAGACCGGGACAGGGGAAGAGACAGAGACCGAAAAACAGAGCCAGAGAGGCGGAGGGAGAGTGAACAAAACCGCAGCGTTTCCCATAGAGATGGAAGAGATACAAGTTCTGGTTTGAGAATGGATGAGAGGAAACGTAAGGGAAGATATCACTCAAGCAGCAGAGAACGGGACATTTCAAAAAGGTCCAGAAGAAGCAGGGAGCGAGACCGAGACCGAGACCGGCAGCATGAGCGGGAACGATACCGGGACGGACGTCCTGTTGTTCCGCCATCTATTCAGGACCTTAATGGTTCCGACCTGTTTGCCATCAAGCGAACCATCACAGTCACCAGCACCACAACAACCACCGTACCCGGCTCTCCTATACTCTCTCACGCCTCCCCCTGTCGGACCGTACAGGACACGGACAAGCTCCACAAGAGGAAGAAGAAAAGAAGATGGCACTCGGGTGGTGAGGAAATGGACCGAGGACCTTATCACAGTCGATCACAGTCGCTGTCTCCTCCAAGATATCACAGCTACGACTCAGACCACTATTCGGATAAACTGGAGATGGACATGTTGTCATTAGATGGTGAAGCTTTGGACTCTGACTACCCATCATTGGAAGATACACCTCCACCAGCCCTGCCCACAGACCCACCTGTTCCCAGCCCGAAATCTAAAACCAGCCCCAAGACCGAACGACATCGCCCCAAAAAGAAAGGACGCGCATTAAAGAAAGCAACTCTGTCCTCTTCATCCTCCTCCTCTTACAATAAAACCAAAAGCAAAGGCATTGCCTCACTGTCTCACCCCTCTGATTCTGCCCCCATCTCATCAGGTCTTCCTCTTGCCAAACGAAACCGGAAGATGGGAAAAGACAAAGTTTGGGATAAAGGCGGCAAAAAAGATTTGAGTCGCTCGAGCAAAACGAAG
This sequence comes from Nerophis lumbriciformis, assembly GCF_033978685.3. Lineage (NCBI taxonomy): Eukaryota > Metazoa > Chordata > Actinopteri > Syngnathiformes > Syngnathidae > Nerophis > Nerophis lumbriciformis. Next base: position 34,933,252 of record NC_084569.2, on the reverse strand, counting down.
AAAGACGGCAACGGTCGGAAAACCAAACTTCAGTCCAAAGTGTCAGTTTTGGTGCGTGAGGGTGTGAGCAGCACCACTGGGACATCGGTTGCATCCAGTAAGCTGGGTATGGACCTTCTTGGTCCAGGTGGTGCAGGAGGGGGTTCCGGAGGATCTGTTGTGGGTGGTTCAATTGCGGTAGTCTTCTGCAGAGACAACGAGAGCAGGTCACCATTCCTTAAACCTTGCTCTGAACCTCTGTCAGTAGTAGTCCGCACTAAAGATATGTCCGGTATGGGCAAGCGTAATAGCCTGACAGCACCACCACCCTCTTTAAGCAGTCCTTTGGCACTGAAATCTAAGAAAACCAAGCCTGGCTCTATCACGTCCACTTCTTCCTCCACGTCCTCCCCTTCGTCAACATTGGCAACCAAGCGGCGCCGTCGCGTGGTCAAGAAGGTCAAGGAAAAGGCTGGAGCAGCAGGCGCGGCCTCTGAAGATGGAGGCCAATCCAAAACGACATCTGAAGTCTGGGGCGCAGCCTCCCTGGAGGTTTTTTCCACTGGCGGCGATGGAAGCAAGTCAGTCAGTCCACTCACTGGCCAAGCTGGTCCCATTCCCTGTTTGTCATCCTCCTCATCCTCCTCCTCTTTTACAAGTCTGCTTCCACCCGCCTCCTCACCGCCCCGCACACCTCCACCTTCAATTGCTCCCCTGAGGGACACAAGGGAGTCTTCACCAGACTCCCAGACTGTGGACAGCAGCTGCAAGACTCCAGAGCCTTCCTTCCTTGCCGAGGACTGCCCTACTCAGACCAGCCCCCCACACACGCCATCGAGTCCAGCCAGCATGTCTGGGCCACAGGGAACTGGCCTCAGCATCACCTTGTCTACACCCACCACAATGCCCCCTCTTTCGGACAATGCACCCAAATCTGCTGCCTCACCTCCTTCATCCTCCTCGTCAGTGGGGGGTGGTCTCGCCTCCCTCTCTTTACCTCTGTCCTCATCAGACCCTTCTTCCTCCTCCTCGGTGTCCTCGTCATCTGCTAGTAAGCCCCCTCCGCCTCCACCTCCTGCAGCTCCGGTCCTCCCATGGAGTCTGCAGACAGGAGTCGACTGCACAACTGGCGGAGTTCTTGCTTGTGAGTTTTTGCCATCAATTATTTGATTTATAGAAAAGTATGTAAATATGTTATAGCCTCTTATCCACAGCTGTCAACCCCCCCCGTTTATTTTGCCCTTCTCGTCGCTGTTTTTATCTTCCATAAGAAAATAAAAAACTTCTCCGGTACTGCTGGAGCAGCACAGCTTCTGTCCACATCCCGCAGCCGGTAAAAAGTCGGGCCTTCAAAATAAAAGCACACTGGTAAAACACAGTCAGTTGCACACAGCACTGAGAATGGGGAACTGGCGAATTGGTTTGTGATTCAATCCAATTGACAGCGTGAGTGAGACGGATGAACAACAAAGAAGGCATCGCAGTCAAACAATTTGTAAAAATCTCTTGACAATTGTAATCTTTATCTTCAGTAGAGCATGTGTAACACTGATTTTAGCAGATCACATGGAGGAAAAATGATGTGCACCAGCATGTAAAATTTCCAGCATAATACCATTTTGTATTTTATTGGTAAATTTTCCGTGTAGTAATATAATATGCAAATGTTGACATGTATACTCTCCTCTTGGGGGACATAAATAGTGCATGTCAATTTGAAAATGATTAAACACTTTTTGATTGGGTGCTCCATAAATAATTATATTTAACATATTAGGTCATACTTGCCAACCCTCCCGATTTTCCCGGGAGACTCCTGAATTTCATTGCCCCTCCCGAAAATCTCCCAGGGCAACCATTCTCCCGAATCTCTCCCAATTTCCACACGGACAACAATATCGGGTGCGTGCCTTAAAGGCACTGCCTTTAGCGTACTCCACAACCTGTCGTCACGTCCGCTTTTCCTCCGTACAAACAGCGTGCCGGCCCATTCACATAAAATATGCGGCTAGGTACATAAGTGAATGCAATGCATACTTGATCAACAGCCATACAGGTCACACTGAGGGTGGCCGTATAAACAACTTTAACACTGTTACAAATATGCGCCACACTGTGAACCCACACCAAACAAGAATGACAAACACATTTCGGGAGAACATCCGCACCGTAACGCAACATAAACACAACAGAACAAACACCCAGAACCCCTTGCAGCACTAACTCTTCCGGGACGCTACAATATACACCCCCGCTACCACCAAACACCACCCCCCCATCTCCCGAATTCGGAGGTCTCAAGGTTGGCAAGTATGTATTAGGTGCATTATGCTTTTCTGTAGTGTAAAAAAAAATCTAAAATAAATGATTAGAACTGACCTTATTATAATACGCTGTTTTAAACTATGCCTTCTGGCTGCTGTTGAGGTGCCCTCAAGCAAGGTTGAAATTGTTAAAGTGGGCTAATAAAGTATCGAATAATATTCGTAGAACTGTACCTAGTGGACATCCTTGGATTATCAAGCACCTGAAGACTTAGCATTCTTTCAACCACTAAAAGTTTTTGTCCGATATTTTTTGTCCTAAAACATTTAGGTAACATATTTGCCGTACTATAGCGCGCACCGGTATATAAACTGCACTCACTACATTTTAGAAGAAAAAAATATTTCTCCATACAATAGCCGCACCGGACGCAGATGTATACTTTGTGAAATTTGTTATTTACACTGACATATTTTGTAAATATTTATTTACACACCTTAATTGTTTCCAAGCAGTGTCTGTAATACGGCGGTAAAACGGTTGATCAAACAAAAACAGAAGATCGTCATGGACCCACTAGCTACTTAAGATAACTCGCCAATCAGCTAAACAGACGCAATAACTCCACTTAGACATTTTGGTGAATTTACTGAGGAATTTGTGAAACTGAAACGATACAAATAGAATGCCATTGCAAGTTAATAATACTAACACAGACACCCAAAAACGTGTTGGCATATTAGTTCATGCTAATGTCGCTAGCTTTATTACATTACAATAGCATGTACACATATGCATGAAAACACTCCTACAGACATCAAACATGGGAGAGTTTAGTAAGTATGAATTGTTTTAGTTACATTGTAAAATTTACAAACGTTGCTTGGAGTGATGAATGACAAATCCATACAAGTGGAAACGCTATAGATGATTAGAAGACGGACCAGCACTTTTGGTTTAAAGGCCTACTGAAATGAATTTTTTTTATTTAAACGGGGATAGCAGATCCATTCTATGTGTCATACTTGATCATTTTGCGATATTGCCATGTTTTTGCTGAAAGGATTTAGTAGAGAACGACGACGATAAAGTTCGCAACTTTTGGTCGCTGATAAAAAAAAAGCCTTGCCTGTACCGGAAGTAGCGTGACGTCACAAGTTGAAAGTCTCCTCTCATTTCCCCATTGTTTACACCAGCAGCGAGAGCGATTCGGACCGAGAAAGCGACGATTACCCCATTAATTTGAGCCAGGATGAAAGATTCGTGGATGAGGAACGTGAGAGTGAAGGACTAGAGTGCAGTGCAGGACGTATCTTTTTTCGTTCTGACCGTAACTTAGGTACAAGGGCTCATTGGATTCCACACACTCTCCTTTTTCTATTGTGGATCACGGATTTGTATTTTAAACCACCTCGGATACTATATCCTCTTGAAAATGAGAGTCGAGAACGCGAAATGGACATTCACAGTGACTTTCATCTCCACGACAATACATCGGTGAAGCACTTTAGCTACGGAGCTAACGTGATAGCATCGGGCTTAACTGCAGATAGAAACAAAAGAAATAAACCCCTGACTGGAAGGATAGACAGAAAATCAACAATACTATTAAACCATGGACCTGTAACTACACGGTTAATGCTTTCCAGCCTGGCGAAGCTTAACAATGCTGTTGCTAACGACGCCATTGAATCTAACTTAGCTACGGACCTCGACAGAGCTATGATAAAAACATTAGCTCTCCACTAGCTCTCATCTGCTCATCAACACCGAAGCTCACCTGCGTTCCAGCGATCGACAGAGCGACGAAGGACTACACCCGATCATCGATGCGGTCGGCGGCTAGCGTCGGATAGCGCGTCTGCTATCCAAGTCAAAGTCCTCCTGGTTGTGTTGCTGTAGCCAGACGCTAATACACCGATCGCATCTACGGCTTTCTTCTTTGCAGTCTCCATTGTTCATTAAACAAATTGCAAAAAATTCACCAACACAGATGTCCAGAATACTGTGGAATTTTGCGATGAAAACTGAGCTTTTTGTATTGGATACAATGGCGTCCCAATACTTCCGTTTCAACCATCGACGTCACGCGCATACGTCATCATACCTAGACGTTTTCAACCGGAAGTTTCGCAGGAAATTTAAAATTGCACTTTATAAGTTAACCCGGCCGTATTGGCATGTGTTGCAATGTTAAGATTTCATCATTGATATAAATAAACTATCAGACTGCGTGGTCGGTAGTAGTGGGTTTCAGTAGGCCTTTAAAGCACTAAACCGAAGGAAAATACTGTAGAAGTTCACCCTGTGGCACCTGCAGTGAGCGAATGTTGTCCAAAAGATGCCATAGCACAATCAATAACCTATTTTCAATGTCTCTGATTGCATTTAATGAAAACCGATTGCATTATGGCCGCTAGCGAAGAAAAATCGAAACATTAGCCACATCGTTCAGGGTTCAAATTAGGGCTGCAACAACTAATCGATTATAAAAATAGTTGACGATTAATTTAGTCATCGATTCGTTGGATCTATGCTATGCGCATGCGCAGAGGCATTTTTTTGAATTTTTTTTTTATAAACCTTTATTTAAAAACTGCAACATGTACAAACAGCTGAGAAACACTAATCAAAATAAGTATGGTGCCAGTATGCTGTTTTTTTTTTCAATAAAATACTGGAAAGGATAGAAATGTAATTTGTTTATTTTTTCCGATTATTAATCGATTAATCGAAGTAATAATCGACAGATTAATCGATTATCAAATGAATCGTTAGTTGCAGCCCTAGTTCAAATTGTAAGAAAAAAGTAGCGGCCCATAGTCCGGCATTTACGGTATGTCTTACTCATTTTAAGATGCTACAAAAAGTGTTCCAGCAGTTTAAAAAATATATTTTTTAAGGTCATGGTTCAGTTCATTTTGGGTACACTATAGTAAAATGCAAAACAAAAACAACTTAGCTCTTCGAGCGTTGATACTTTTTGCAAAAATAACATGCAAAATTATCTGAACAAAATATCATAGCTGTTGCTTTGTCTTAACCAGTGACAAAGCCAATTAATGTGACATCAAATATTATATTTTTTATTAATGAATTTATTTTTAGACTGTTTTGAGGGTCAGTGAAAACAAAAGCTATGGGCCAAGACTGCACTTTGGTCACTAATAGCAGAGTGTTTCTTTTTAGGAAAGTGCAACAGTAACACTTTGATCAGTTTGATGTATTGTTGTATTTTTAGTCAATTAGGTTCCTTATTGGCTGAAGTTAAGCATTAACAGTTTTTACCCCCTTTCCTCATTTCTATAGAGCAACACGCTGCTTTTGTTTTCTTCACTTGTCTTAAGTCTGTTTACGTATTTCACCAGGAAGGCCGAGCATTCCCAAACAAGTCTTTAACGGTAGAAAAGGGTTTTCGAGCTCTGGCACTAACGTTAGCCATGACTGTACCAAGTAAAAGCTTGATGCGAGGCACACTTCCTGTCCCTCACTTTTAATATGTACCGTGTGGGGAAAACGGTAGGCCTTTAGACCGAACTGAATAATATGATCACAAACGCATGTACCATTACACACCGAGTTAAAACTGTTTCATACAAGTTATATTCCATACCACCCATAATCATTTCGTCCATTCTTCCTCAGTAACTGCCCTGCTCTTCAAAATGGAGGAGGCAAATATTGCCAGCAGAGCAAAAGCTCAAGAATTCATCCAAGCAACCAGCCAGGTGAGAGGAATACATAACATGTATTATACTGAGAGCTGGTTCTAATTTATTGGTTACCATATTTAAGCAGGGCTATACGTGGAAAAGCATTACAACTAGGGATGGGTACCAAATTCGGTACTTTTATATGCAGAATTTTGTCAGTACTGCTGGGTACCGATTAACGTAAAATCAAACGGTGCCATATTTCACGTTCAGTTGCTGATTCTGCACCGGCTCAAACACTTGGTAGGCACTCATAGCAGACACAGCAAGAGTGCCTCTAGTTAATCTTATAATTAGGTATGTTCCGATACAGATCATCCATGAGTGAAATGACTGATGTTGGTCGATACCAATACCGAAACTGTACATTTTTAAATGTACAAACCCCGTTTCCATATGAGTTGGGAAATTGTGTTGGATGTAAATATAAACAGAATACAATGATTTGCAAATCCTTTTCAACCCATATTCAGTTGAATATGCTACAAAGACAACATATTTGATGTTCAAACTGATAAACATTTTTTTTTTTCCAAATAATCATTAACTTTAGAATTTGATGCCAGCAACACGTGACAAAGAAGTTGGGAAAGGTGGCAATAAATACTGATAAAGTTGAGGAATGCTCATCAAACACTTATTTGGAACATCCCACAGGTAAACAGGCAAATTGGGAACAGGTGGGTGCCATGATTGGGTATAAAAGTAGATTCCATGAAATGCTCAGTCATTCACAAACAAGGATGGGGCGAGGGTCACCACTTTGTCAACAAATGCGTGAGCAAATTGTTGAACAGTTTGAGAAAAACCTTTCTCAACCAGCTATTGCAAGGAATTTAGGGATTTCACCATCTACGGTCCGTAATATCATCAAAGGGTTCAGAGAATCTGGAGAAATCACTGCACGTAAGCAGCTAAGCCCGTGTCCTTCGATCCCTCAGGCTGTACTGCGTCAACAAGCGACATCAGTGTGTAAAGGATATCACCACATGGGCTCAGGAACACTTCAGAAACCCACTGTCAGTAACTACAGTTGGTCGCTACATCTGTAAGTGCAAGTTAAAACTCTCCTATGCAAGGCAAAAAGCGTTCATCAACAACACCCAGAAACGCCGTCAGCTTCGCTGGGCCTGAGCTCATCTAAGATGGACTGATGCAAAGTGGAAAAGTGTTCTGTGGTCTGACGAGTCCACATTTCAAATTGTTTTTGGAAACTGTGGACGTCGTGTCCTCCGGACCAAAGAGGAAAAGAACCATCCGGATTGTTATAGGCGCAAAGTTGAAAAGCCAGCATCTGTGATGGTATGAGGGTGTATTAGTGCCCAAGACATGGGTAACTTACACATCTGTGAAGGCGCCATTAATGCTGCAAGGTACATACAGGTTTTGGAGCAACATATGTTGCCATCCAAGCAACGTTACCATGGACGCCCCTGCTTATTTCAGCAAGACAATGCCAAGCCACGTGTTACATCAGCGTGGCTTCATAGTAAAAGAGTGCGGGTACTAGACTGGCCTGCCTGTAGTCCAGACCTGTCTCCCATTGAAAATGTGTGGCGCATTATGAAGCCTAAAATAGCACAACGGAGACCCCCGGACTGTTGAACAACTTAAGCTGTACATCAAGCAAGAATGGGAAAGAATTCCACCTGAGAAGCTTAAGAAATGTGTCTCCTCAGTTCCCAAACGTTTACTGAGTGTTGTTAAAAGGAAAGGCCATGTAACACAGTGGTGAACATGCCCTTTCCCAACTACTTTGGCACGTGTTGCAGCCATGAAATTGTAACTTAATTATTATTTGCAAAAAAAAAAATAAAGTTTATGAGTTTGAACATCAAATATTTTGTCTTTGTAGTGCATTCAATTGAGTATGGGTTGAAAAGGATTTGCAAATCATTGTATTCCGTTTATATTTACATCTAATACAATTTCCCAACTCATATGGAAACGGGGTTTGTATGTATGGTGAGTGCTATTCCCAGTATCGCAATATCAACACACTATTTAAACCAGTTCCTTATTGTATTTTGTAGGATACAAATGTTTGAGCAAAACAAAGTCAATACAAAATAATTAAACAAAAGCAAAAAAATCTGCTACTTATTAAATTAAATCATTTGGTTTTTGCCCTTAAAGTCCTTCTTTGTCCAGGGAATTTCACCCCGAGTTTGTAAACAACAAAATTTGAGAAAACGAAAAAATATCAATGTGATCACTGATACTACCCTTAATATCGATTGACACCACTAATTTATGTCTCTATCCGCCTTCCTCTTACTTGTTGTGGACTGACTGTGACAATGCTGACACACCAACAGTTGCTCTTCTATTATCCTCTCCAGGCTCTTCTTAATCTACTTGTTAATTTCTTGTTGTCTTCTTATTTTCTGCTCTAATGTGGTTCCATCTAGACCTCTTAAACTTTACTAAGCACTTATTTCTTGGTGTTGTTTCAAGCTAGGTTAGCTTAGCTATTAACTTCCCAGCTTTTTTAAGTGTGTAACATGTTTAGCCTCGTCCTCCGGTAAGGGTGTAACGGTACACAAAAATTTTGGTTCGGTACCTACCTCGGTTTAGAGGTCACTGTTCGGTTCATTTTCGGTACAGTAAGAAAACAACAAAATATACATTTTTGGGGTTATTTATTTACCAAATTTGTAAACAATGGCTTTATCCTTTTAACACTGGGAACACTATAATCAACGTTCCCTCTAAGGTGCGCACCTGCGCAATTGCGCACTGCTCACGCGTCCTCTGCGCACAGCAAATCTATGCCGCGCAAAAAAATCAAATCCCACTCTAAACAAAATAAACAAATCGTTTGTTTTGTATGATTTTGCAAAGCAACTGTGAGTCACAGGTGACGAAAGGCGGCCACAACAGATAAAACAATGTTTGTCAACACTTAAATTATTGTAACGTCTGTGGAGACACTTAAAGGAGGACAGGAATTCCATCGGTCCCTTTATTTAGCGAAATTGTTTGTCGGCCATAACCACACCAAAACAATGTGTAAAATACTTTTATCTAGCAAAACTGGTCATTGTCTACCATACAAACCAAGCCAAAAGCAACTCTTTGTCATCTGTTATATCAACAGCAGCCGCTTGCTCTCTCTCACCTGCACCAACACATACACTATGGCAATTAGCCACTGGTGCGTTTATGGCCACACAAAAAGTTGGACAACTCCAACACTACGCGTAAAGTGTAAATTAAAGGTCGTTTTACTATGACTCCTCAATCGGTGTGCTTATTCTACTGTCATTTGTTAAGAATGTTATTTTTTGGATGTTAATCATGAAATGATGTTACAGGACTACATAATTGCTAATAAAAATATGTATTTTACGGACAGAAAGTTAATAAACACTTCATCTCATGCAACATGTGAATGTTTTAAGGGGAACTAAATGTGATCTCTGAAAGGGGTGCACAATCTTTCCAAAGCAGGACCCCCACCCAGGCATAAAATACTATAGTGCATAGCTGATTAAAAAAAAAACAATATCTAAGTGGGCCAAATCACATATATTAGAAAAAAACCTCTTGAAATTGACTAGTCACTTGATTATAATAATAAGACATTTAAATTGTTATGTCAGGTTTGAGACAAATGTGCTGCTGGTATGGCCACAGTGTGCACGTCTGTATTCCACTGAATGCTCAGGGTGTTTGTGCGTTTGCTCACACACATGAAAAATTAGAGGGAACATTGACTATAATAATTCTGCCCAAAAATAGAAATAGCTTGTGTGTGATGGATGTGAGCCACCACTAGGCTGATCAGTGCAACAGCAGGCAGTCATGAATGCTAAGCATAACAATAACATACATATATACACACAGGGTCCATTGCCAGGGTTCATGTGGTCAACATATATAAAATAAAAACTAAATAAGGTAATTTTCAGGATTGTTTTTTTAACAAAACCTTTCTACATATAAAATGCTTTTTTTGGTTGATTGATTGAGACTTTTATCAGTAGATTGCACAGTACAGTACATGTTCCGTACAATTAAGGCTGCAGCTAACGATTATTTTTCTATCGATTAATCTATAGATTTTTTTTTTCTTTTCTTTTTTTCCGATTAATCGGTTAATCTATAGATTATTTTTCGATTAATCTATTGATTTTTTTTTTCCGGTTAATCTATAGATTATTTTTTTCGTTTAATCTATAGATTATTTTTCCTTTTACCGATTTTTTTATTTTATTTAAAATGAGGATGAAAAAATAAATGTAGGCCAGTTTTTTCAAAAGGCATGGCTTTTATTAACAAAAAAAAAAGTATGGCCACTCAGTCATCATTGACAACAACATGACAAAATATTCTGTAACAATGTAAACATTTAAAACTTTTAACATTTAACAAAATTAAAAGTAGCTTATTTGCTTTTTAATGTGCAAATATAAAATAAACATACAGTGCAAATCTTAATATTCTGCAATAGTATAAGCATTTCAAAAGTAAAAGCATTGCTTATTTTGCTTTAAAATGTGCAAAAATAAAGATAAACATCCAATACAAAAAAGTGCGTAATTCCTTGAATTGGCGCCGGGTATATAGTATTCGCATGCCTTGAATTACTGCCGGGTAAAACTTGTTTCGCAAAATAATTAGCGCATGCTTGGCCTTGGCCGCCGGCTCAGAATTAACGCCAGATCAAACTCGTTTCTCAAAATATTAATTTTATTAGCGCATGTCTGGAATTTTTGCTGGGTCAAACTCGTTTCGCAAAATAATTAGCATAAGTCTAGAACTTCCGCCGGGTCAAACTCGTCACGTCATGAGTGACACTTCACCTGTCATCATTTTCAAAATGGAGGAGGCTGATTTCAATAATTTGAAATCGCATAAAGGGAAGAAGATAAAGAGCTATTCAGTAGGATTTAAGGTCCAAGCTATTGAATATGCTAAAAAGAACAGTAAGCAGCTATGTTGTATTAATATACCGTAGCGGCGTGTGTCAAATATGAGTCATTAAATGACTCCCGCCTCCTGGTGGTAGAGGGCGCTAGTGATCCTTCTTGCGACTACCGGTACTGCAGAAGACTGGTGCTGCAGAAGAAGACAACAAGCCACAAGAGTGAGCAGCGATCGTTTGCTTGCACTTTTAACATGGAGGATTACATATCTAAAATAAAACAGTTTTCTAAACTGGACTTTCAATCGAAGCAGGAGGTAATACTTAAAGGAAGATCTTCATCGAGACAGAGAGACTTTTAAAACTGAAGAAAGATAAGGAAGACTTCTATAAACAAGTTATCGATGCTTTTGATCAGAAGCAGCTGCGCATGGACTCATAAGTAAAGGTAAGACCATAATAACGTTTTTTTAATTAAATGTGCTTTTCATGATGGTATCCTTACATCACTCAAATTTATAAGCGCAGGCCTAAATTTACCCCACGCCTTTTGGTAAGCGCAGGAGTGAGAAGAGGTTTTAAATTAATTAGCGCCCCGGCGGCTATTCAAGGAAATACGGTATGCGACGCGTCGACGCCATTTACGTAATCGATAACGTCGACGCGTCGTTTCAGCCTTACGTACAATTGACCACTAAATAGTAACACCCAAATAAGTTTTTCAACTTGTTTAAGTCAGGGTCCACGTTAATCAACATTAAACTGCCTCAAGTTGTTGCTCAGATTAAATAAAATGACAAAACTTTTCTTCTACATATAAAAAGTGCAACATTAAACAGTTTCAAGTCAACTCAGCCTCAGATTAACTTTTATTTCCCCCCCCAGCCTTTAACCCTGGTGACTTTCACTCAATCTTCATGTTTTTTGCCAGAAAAATCAGTTTATCCCCATTGTCTGCAGAAAGAAGAAGTGGGTCAAAATCTAGTTTTTAATGCAATATGGTCTTAAATCTGCTGCTATAAAAACATTTGTTATTGCTTTAGCCCTGCCTGACTCGCCGAGGAGAGGCTGCTTGAATGCGGTGGTGACGCTTCAAATGGGTTGGCATGTTTGACGTGTTGTCAGAAGCAGCTGCTGAACGTGTGTTGTGCCTCGTTGTGCATTGTTTACACAACGTGCGGTACGCTACTTAATATGTTCGTGTGGAAACTCGTTCGGTACACCTCCGAACCGAACTGAAACCCTCTTACCGAAACAGTTCAATACAAATACACGTACCGTTACACCCTTATCCTCCGGTGATGATAATACCTGATTACTAGAATACAGTTAATTACCGGTACCATAATGTAATTAATGATTGTTAGTTTTGGGAAGCAGTCTGGAGACACATAATTTGCTACTTGCGAAAGTTGTTGTGGCTTTTTGTGTACGTCTTCTTGGAATCAATTCAGTCCGGGTTAGATAAAAGTCTGGTAGCTCGTGGTAACTTTAATCACTCACTTCTCTCGTGTTTCAAATGCAGATCCTCTCTCAAGCCAACCAGAACCAGTCCCAATCGCATGCTCCTCCTTCATCAGGCAACTCTTCATCCTCCTCACAGATCCCTCCTCCTCCTCCTCCCTCGCTGCCTCCGTCGCATGGACTGAGCCCGGCACAGTTCATCCTCCAGAGCTCCCTGCCCTTAGTCGGTTGCACCAAAACCCCACCCTCTCACTTGCACCCCAGCTTAGGTGGCGGATGCGCACAGACTCCCCCACCGATGTTGCCTGGGGGGCTGCCAGGATTCATGGGGAGCTCTAGAGACACTTTATGGGACAATGAAAGTAAAGACCCCGATAAGGTAAAGTTGATTTTTCTTACAAAAATATTCTATAATGTGTGTAATGTAAGTAACTGAGCACAAAGATAGTACACAATTTCACTCAATCTGGTACTTCTGTTATGTCAGGTGTGAATTGTCAGGGCTAAGCTTCTAACATAGTCAGAAAATTATTATATTTGCTACAAAAGTGCAATACAAACATTATCTATTATTATAAAATAAGACGGCATTATATCATTCTGATAGTTTTCATTTAGTAAAAAAGACTAAAACCAATCAAATATGCTAATATGGTAATATTGTATATGTCTATATTTAAGAAAAAAGCAGCCATCATGTCAACGTTGTGCTTTTAGTGTCGACATTTCAACGTTTTCTGATCATATTAGGGATGGGAATGTCAGGGTACCTCACTGTATAATATCATAATATGCGATACATGACTCACGATAACATCTAGACATGACATAGCTGCGATGGAAATGGAATGAAACCACCAAACAATCGAAATTTAATTGAATTGAACTATTTATTTCAAACCTGCACTGGCAGAGACATTTATGCAAGGCTTGAAAAGGGGTTGGATGAAGCAGATGCTTATAATATCCCAACCCCTCTCACTCATTCCACATTTAACACAAACAATATAATACAAGAACAATACCATACAAACAAACAAAAATTCATACAGCAATAGTGCAAAAACAATGATAGTGTTTGAGTGCAATATAACAGTTGTTTGTATGAATAAACACACAGCAAAACAAGTTGTTTTTTTAAGAAACAGTGCAACTTTTTTAAAGGGGAACATTATCACAATTTCAGAAGGGTTAAAACCATTAAAAATCAGTTCCCAGTGGCTTATTTTATTTGTCGAAGTTTTTTTCAAAATTTTACCCATCACGTAATATCCCTAAAAAAGCTTCAAAGTGCCTGATTTTAACCATCGTTATAAACACCCGTCCATTTTCCTGTGACGTCACATAGTGATGCCAACACAAACAAACATGGCGCATAGAACAGCAAGATATAGCGACATTAGCTCGGATTCAGACTCGGATTTCAGCGGCTTAAGCGATTCAACAGATTACGCATGTATTGAAACGGATGGTTGTAGTGTGGAGGCAGGCAGCGAAAACGAAATTGAAGAAGAAACTGAAGCTATTGAGACATATCGGTTTGAACCGTATGCAAGCGAAACCGAGGAAAACGACACGACAGCCAGCGACACGGGAGAAAGCGAGGACGAATTCGGCGATCGCCTTCTAACCAACGATTGGTATGTGTTTGTTTGGCATTAAAGGAAACTAACAACTATGAACTAGGTTTACAGCATATGAAATACATTTGGCAACAACATGCACTTTGAGAGTGCAGACAGCCCAATTTTCATCAATTAATATGTTCTGTAGACATACCCTCATCCGCTATCTTTTCCTGAAAGCTGATCTGTCCAGTTTTGGAGTTGATGTCAGCAGGCCAGGGAAGCTAGGGTCGATATTCTTCTCTTGATCATCTTCGGTGGCATAAGGGACGGTGTGAGCCAAGACGTCCAGGGGGTTTAGCTCGCTCGTCTGCGGGAACAAACTGCCGCCATTGCTTGCCGTGCTACCGAGGTCCTTTGTCCCTGAATTGCTCACACACTCCGGCAGATTGAATGGGGGTCTGGCGGCAGATTTCTTTGACTTTATTGTTGGAAATGCATCTGCTTTGAGTGTCGCAGGATATCCACACATTCTTGCCATCTCTGTCGTAGCATAGCTTTCGTCGGTAAAGTGTGCGGAACAAACGTCCAATTTCCTGCCACTTTCGCATCTTTGGGCCACTGGTGCAACTTGAATCCGTCCCTGTTCGTGTTGTTACACCCTCCGACAATACACCGACGAGGCATGATGTCTCCAAGGTACGGAAAACAGTCGAAAAAACGGAAAATAACAGAGCTGATTTGACTCTGTGTTTGAGAAAATGACGGATTGCTTCCCGATGTGACGTCACGCTGTGACGTCATCGCTCCGAGAGCGAATATTAGAAAGGCGTTTAATTCGCCAAAATTCACCCATTTAGAGTTCGGAAATCGGTTAAAAAAATATATGGTCTTTTTTTCTGCAACATCAAGGTATATATTGACGCTTACATAGGTCTGGTGATAATGTTCCCCTTTAAACTAATTTTAAAACCATTGTTTTATTTTATATAGATTAATTCCATTAAGCAGGAACAACAAAAATATAAAGCTTTTGCACACTTTCATTAAAAAAAAAAGTAGTCTAAAGGCATCCATCACAGGCTGTCACATTGACAGTGAATAGTTAAAAGAAAATATACATTTGATGTATGTAATGTAGACCCGAAGTCTCTTTAAAATAATTCCTTTCATGAGCACACAGAGAAGATGAGAGCTATTGAAGGATTACATTAAGAAAGCCACATTGTCTTCTTACCGCAGTGTTTGAAACTAAAACCACTTCTATTCTTTACAACCGAGTCCTGTGGAAATAAAGCGCGCAAGTAAGCCAAAGCATTTTTGGGGGTCTCGTCTCCCGCCACAGGGACTTATTAAAGAGGAACGATAAAGGTAATCTATAGCTGCAGAAATAAAAAAGGCAGATACACAGCGAGAGCATGTCAATTATTGTATCTTAGGGTAGAATCAGTCCTTCTCAGTTTAATGCCGGCCCCCCACATCCAATATGATGAAGCGTATGTCGCCCTTGGCTTCACTGTAACCACGGTGGGAGACGAGGAAAGACCAGTTTGTTGTTTCCTGTAATGTTGATACACTTACAATGTTATGCAAAGGCATAGATACAACAATTTTATTGACAAATAATACTATTTATAGTCAAGGCGGAGAGTGGTAGGTGCAAAATATTTTCTTCCTGGGGGGGCTCAATATAAATGATTTGAGAAGCACTGGGCTAGATATATTCATGTCCATATATCATCCAGATCTTACCCTATTTAATGCATTTGAGGGCCAGATAAAGAAAAATATAAGGATGTGGGAGCTACTTTGATACAGTTTGGGCTTTAAAGTTGCTTTAAACCATCTTAACCTTGGGTCATTGGAGACAAAGTCATTTAGTACAGAAGTCCCAATCAACATTTTTGGCCTCTGATCTTGAGCTGATGTTTTTACATCAGATCCGATCCGATACTTTGACAATAGATCATATGATTTTGAATATATTATAGCAAGTAATAAAAGTAAATACAAAACATATTTATAAATCATATCATATGTAGAATTTGCTAGTATTGGTGTAAATCAGATGATGTATTACATTTGTGGTATTGAATGCTACATACAATGTTTTTAAGAAAGTAAAGTGGCTTGTGCACAATAACTACCGTATTTTTCGGACTATAAGTCAGTTTTTTTCATAGTTTGGCCAGGGGTGCAACTTATACTCAGGAGCGACTTATGTGTGAAATTATTAACACATTACCGTAAAATATCAAATAATATATATATATATATATATATATATATGCATACCTGCCAACTACTCCGGTTTTCCCGTAATTAGTAGGGTTTTCATCAACCTATTCCGGGTTACGGTTGCAGTGATAAAAAATACGGTTTTTCATTAATTAAAAAAAATAAATGTTTTTTTAAGTTTTATTCACGAAATCGCGTAACAACAATGACAATCGACACTGCTTCCCGTAACTTCCTATCGAGCCATTCCGAATGCCATGCGCGAGGCTATTTATAGCACCGCTGCCAAGCACGAGGCACCAGTTGCCATTGTTTCCAAACGAGCGAACGATCATGGAATCAGCCGGAGAAAAATCGCAAACGAGTCTTAAACCGAAAAGAAAACTGCAGTCATTCCGTGAAGAATATTCAAAAGCCTATCCGGGAATAATTATCCGTTCCAAAAAGGGTGAAAACTACGCGGATTGCACCTTGTGCAGACAAGATTTTTCGATCGGACTCGGAGGAATTAGCGATGTAAAAGACCACGTTGGGACAAAAAAACACAAGTCTAATGCCGTTGCTAGCGATACAAGTGGAAAACTTTCAACGTTTTTCGTCGCCCAAACAGATTCTTTGGATGTGATAAATGCCGAAGTTTTATTTACGGAGGCAATAATTGAGCATGGACTTCCAATCGCACTGGCTGATCACATGGGACAGTTATTTCGGAAAATGTTTCCCGACTCAAAAAATCGCCAAAAAATATGGATGTGGTCGAACCAAAACATCAAACATTATTCAGTGTCTTGGAACAGAATCCTCAAAAAGTATCGCCGATGCCATGAAGACGGAACCATTTAGAATGTCGACTGACGGCAGCACCGATTATGACGATGTAAAACTGTACCCCATTTGTGTTCGATATTTCGATGACGACATTGGAAAAGTATTGTCAGTACTTCTGTCTTTGAGGGAATGCAATACGGCTTCCACAGGCGAAAACATTTACAAAATACTCGCGGAAGAAATAGACTCAAACGAAATTCCTTGGCAGAATTTGGTTTGCTTTGCTGCCGATAATGCTGCAGTGATGATGGGATCTAAAAAGGGTGTTGCAGCTTTCATTACGGAAATGTCTCCTTCGGTTTACATCGCCGGTAAGTACAGTTCGTAGCATAAAAAAACTCACAAAACATAAAATTTTAAGTAAATCTTTTATTACATAAACAATAAATCAAATCAAAAATAATTTCTGTGTACAGTATATCTTTTTATTTGTGATAACGATAAAATGTTCAAAACAAGTAACATATAACTATCATACTATTCTATTACTCTATATTAATTTGAAAAATGTCGTCATGAAGTTTTATATTTATATTTATTTATATTTTCTTTCATAAACCAAAATTTAATTTTAATGAAGTTAGCTTACCATGTTTACAGTATGATAATTGTGATTGAAGTGTGAATTTTAGGCACAGAATATTTTTTACAATTGAACAAGGCAGTAGATTATACAAGCTTGGACAGAAAGTTAATAATGACACCAACTTTTTTTTTAATGGAATTGTTTAGTACTGTTTTACCATTTGTTTACTGTAAAAAGTGTTTATACTGTTTATACTTTCAATTAACAAATTGAAGTCTTGTGAAAGGTTGACAGGATAACTGGCATTAACTGTCAAAATAATTTCAAACTATTGAAGTTAGCTTACAGAATAAACATGTCAATCAACCCATATGATTTTTGCTGTAATATTTTTGTCTTGAAAAGTCACTGTGACTGATAGAAAAGTGATGGTTTTAGCAACATTTTAACCTGTCTGAATGCTAATAATCATTTTGCGTCGGGCGGCGAACCCCCCTGAACCCCCCACCAGGACTTTGTTCTGGACCTACCGGGGCCTGCGGCCCCTGGACCCTGGCTACTAGGTTTTTCTGATTTCAAAAGTTGGCAGGTATGTATATATATATATATATACACAGATATGGTATATATCAATAAATACTTGAATTTCAATTAATTACAGCTATATATATATATATATATATATATATATATATATATATATATATATATATATGTATGTGTGGGGAAAAAAAATCACAAGTCTATTTCATCTCTACAGGCCTGTTTCATGAGGGGTTCCCTCAATCATCAGGAGATTTTAATGGGAGCATTCACATACCATGGTTTATATAAGGCACAGAGTGGGTGGGTACAGGCTGGCGTAGGGGCGTGGTGATTGGCTCATGTGTTGCCTAGGAGGTGTTTCCGTCTGTGGCGGCATGCTGATACAATTTCGCTGCGCTTGTTGAGGAATGACAGGTCTGGACGGTATATAATAAACAGTTTCTCTTTCAAGCATAGGTTGCATCTTTTATTACCACTATTGTAAGGTGTGCTGGATGCAAGAATTTGCCATGTTATTGAATATTCAACATTATTGTCTTTGAGGTCCCAAATGTGTTTGCTGAGTTCTGTGGTATTCCGCAGGTTTTGGTTCCTGAAAGAAGCCTTGTGATTGTTCCATCTGGTTTTAAACTCTCCCTCGGTTAATCCTACATATGTGTCGGATGTGTTAATGTCCTTGCGTGTTACCTTAGATTGGTAAACAACTGATGTTTGTAAGCACCCCCCGTTGAGAGGGCAATCAGGTTTCTTGCGGCAGTTGCAGCCTTTGTTGGTTTTGGGGTCGCTCTGTCCGGGGGCCGACGGCTCATTTGCAGTTGTTTTGTTGTGGTTTGAGATAATTTGTCGTATATTGTTCATACAGCTGTAGCTCAATTTAATGTTGTTCTTGTTGAATACTTTTCTTAGGGTGTTGCCTTTGGGGAAGTGTTTGTCAATCAGACTGAGGAATTTGTGGCCTATGTTAGTTGAGACGTTTTTGCTGTATGGGGGGTTGTATCAGATGATGTTGTTTCGTTTTCTGTTCTTTTTTGGTTGGTTTCCTGGCGTGGGTTTTTTCCCACACATACATATATTGCGCTCTACTACGGTATCGAGCACTATTTTTTGGATAACCTTATTAAGACATATATATATATATATATATATATATATATATATATATATAGCTGTAATTCACTAATAAAAGAAATACTTGAATTTCAATGAATTACAGCTATATATATATATATATATATATATATATATATATATATATATATATATATATATATATATATAGCTGTAATTCACTGAAATTCAAGTGTTTCTTTTATTTATTGATATATACCGTATTTTTCGGACTATAAGTTGCAGTTTTTTTTCATAGTTTGGCCGGGGGTGCGACTTATACTCAGGAGCGCCTTATGTGTGAAATTATTAACACATTAGCGTAGAATATCAAATAATATTATTTATCTCATTCACGTAAGAGACTAGACGTATAAGATTTCATGGGATTTAGCGATTAGGAGTGACAGATTGTTTGGTAAACGTATAGCATGTTCTATATGTTATAGTTATTTGAATGACTCTTACCATAATATGTTACGTTAACATACCAGTTGGTTATTTATGCCTCATATAACGTACACTTATTCAGCCTGTTGTTCACTATTCTTTATTTATTTTAAATTGCCTTTCAAATGTCTATTCTTGGTGTTGGCTTTTATCAAATACATTTCCACAAAAAATGCGACTTATACTCCAGTGCGATTTATACTCTGAAAAATACGGTAAATATGAACAAAAAATATTGGCTCCCATTTAAATCATTTGGGTTTTCCAATCAGTTAAAAATGGCAAATAGCCCCGGTCCGATCCCAGGATCGGGACATCTCTATCATTTAGTGCAGGTGTGCCCACACTTTTTATGCAGGCGAGCTACTTTACAGTTGATCAAGTCGAGGGGATCTACCTCATTCATATATATAATTTATATTTATTTATTTATGAAAGAAACGTTTTTGTTAACAAGTTAAAGGTGTTTAATGATAATACAAGCATGTTTAACACATATAGATTCCTTTCTTTCATGAAGACAAGAGTATAAGTTGGTGTATTTCCTGAATCTGATGACTTGCATTGATTGGAATCAGACAGTAAGGCTGATAATGTCCGCATTTTTCAATGGAGGAGAAAAAAGTCCTCCTTCTTGTCCAATACCACATGAAAGTGGTTGGTTTTTGGCATCTTAATTGTCCAGCTTCCATGTTCGTTTTAATACCCTTTACAAGAAATACATCGGCAGGAAACTCAATAGCTTGATAGCTTGTGCCCGCCAGCTTTCTGAGACTCTTATTTTGTTAGCGCAGGCAGGAGGAACCAGCGCTTTTATTGTGAAGATAGGAACTGTGCAGTCGGTCTTTAGAGTTTTGACGGCAGGTACGGCGTTAGTCTGTTGAAATAAAAAGTGTTTTTTGCCTTCCTGTCGGTCATTTTTTCTTAATAATGAGTGACGAAAGTGACGTCTCAGTGAAGATTGATGATCGCTAATTTTTAGGTCTATTTTTTTAATGCAGGCAGGAGGAAGCAGCGCTTTTATTGTGAAGATAGGAACTGTGCAGTTGGTCTTTAGGGTTTTGACGGCAGGTACGGCGTTAGTCTGTTGAAATAAAAAGTGTTTTTTGCCTTCTTGTCGGTCATTTTTTCTTAATAATGAGTGGCGAAAGTGACGTCTCAGTGAAGATTGATGATCGCTAATTTTTAGGTCTATTTTTTTAATGCCTGGCTGGCGATCGACTGACACACCCTCTCCGATCGACCGGTAGCTCGCGATCGACGTAATGTACACCCCTGATTTAGTGCAATAACTGATAACATTCCATTAATAATTAATTAAGTACATTTGTAGAGTATGCCGACGGCCAATAAAAAGCGAATAAAAAGTCGAAAATTGCCCTCAAGGCGCATTTATACACTGCAAAAAGTCAGTGTTAAAAAACAAGAAAAAAAATACAAAAATGAGGGGTATTTTATTTAAACTAAGCAAAATTATCTGCCAATAGAACAAGAAAATTTGGCTTGTCAAGACTTTCCAAAACAAGTAAAATTAGCTAACTTCAATGAACCCAAAAATACCTTTAAAATAAGTATATTCTCACTAATAACAAGTGTACTTTTCTTGGTAGAAAAAAAAAAGAGACCTTTTTGCTCAATATGTTGAAAAATATTCTTAAATGAAGTAAATGCCAGTGCCATTATCTTGACATAATGATATGCGCTCTGCTTTACATTTGTTCAAACCAGCAAACTTATACTAAAAACTAATTTATTGTTCTTAATGGAAAGGCAACAAGGCAACCGCTTGTTACTCTCGGGGTCTCCTCGCCGCTCAGGCAAATCATATTGTCTAAAAATGCATTTTTCCATCGATAACATGACATCATCGCGCCAAGTGCGTGCTCTTTCAGTCAATTAGTGCGCATATATACAGCCCGACCAAAAAAAAAAGTATTGTAATTTTGAAGAATTTATCTGAATGTGCATGAACTATTTCTGTTCAAAATTGTTAGAAATGTCACATGTTAAATGTTTAAATATTAACAGTCAGTTTACTGTACTGTGTCAACTGTACTACTATATGAGTACTTATGTTCTATTGTTTCATTGAAAATAAAACAGCAAAGTCTGTCATCTGTTTTAATTATGAGACACAATTGCGTCAGTCATGATTTTTTACATGCTTGAAATAAGAAATTATTACTTTAAAAAAGTAGTTTTATACTTGTGAGTGTTGATAACACAGCTTTGCAACAGTTGATATTCTAGTTTCAAGCATGTTTTACTCAATATAGGTCATCAAATCTCAGCAACAAGCTGTAATATCTTACTGAGATCATTCAAGACCAAAACCCTTAAAACAAGTAAAACACTCTAACATGAAATCTGCTCAGACAGAAAATAAGCAAATAACACCCTTATTTGAGATATTTAATCTTACTTAGATTTCAGTTTTTGCAGTGTAGACACACCTTATGTATGAACATATTTTTGTGGTTTTGTGCATTGGGTGTTTAGCTCGCTAGTCTCGTGAGCAAATAGCAATCTTGTCGAGCAATAAGTTATTTTGTTAGATTGGTTTGATTTAAGCAGATAAACCCAAATCCCTCTGCTTTGTTAAAAAGCAAAAGCCAAACGTTGTATGTCTATTATACCTTCTCTTAGACATTGCCTCCTCCAGATCATGTTAGGTTGTCCTACCCCGTTTTTTTAAATGCATGTGGAATTTGTATTTAATTTTGTTGTCTCATCATAAATTTGTCTTCTTTCAATAAATGCACAGTACCTGAAGAAGCTCCACACGCAGGAACGGGCAGTGGAGGAAGTGAAGCTTGCTATCAAACCCTACTATCAGCGCAAAGACATCACCAAGGATGAATACAAAGATATCCTCAGAAAAGCTGTTCACAAGGTCAGCTGGACAACACACATTATACATAGAGATGTCCGATAATGGCTTTTTTTCCCGATATTCCGATATTGTCCAACTCTTAATTACCGATTCCGATATCAACCGATACTGATATATACAGTCGTGGAATGAACACATTATTATGCCTAATTTTGTTGTGATGCCCCGCTGGATGCATTAAACCAGGGGTGCTCACACTTTTTCTGCAGGCGAGCTACTTTTCAATTGATCAAGTCGTGGGGATCTACCTCATTCATATATATAATTTATATTTACTTATTTATGAAATATATGTTTTTGTTAATAAGTTAAAGGTGTTTAATGATAATGCAAGCATGTTTAACACATATAGTTAATATTGTTAAAAAATTAAAGGTGTTTAAAGATAATACAAGCATGTTTAACACATATAGTTAATATTGTTAACAACTTAAAGGTGTTTAAAGATAATGCAAGCCTGTTTAACACATATAGTTAATATTGTTAACAAGTTAAAGGTGTTTAAAGATAATACAAGCATGTTTAACACATATAGTTAATATTGTTAATAAGTTAAAGGTATTTAAAGATAATACAAGCATGTTTAACACATATAGTTAATATTGTTAATAAGTTAAAGGTGTTTAAAGATAATACAAGCACGTTTAACACATATAGTTAATATTGTTAAAAAATTAAAGGTGTTTAAAGATAATACAAGTATGTTTAACACATATAGTTAATATTGTTAACAACTTAAAGGTGTTTAAAGATAATGCAAGCATGTTTAACACATATAGTTAATATTGTTAACAAGTTAAAGGTGTTTAAAGATAATACAAGCATGTTTAACACATATAGTTAATATTGTTAATAAGTTAAAGGTGTTTAAAGATAATACAAGCATGTTTAACACATATAGTTAATATTGTTAATAAGTTAAAGGTGTTTAAAGATAATACAAGCACGTTTAACACATATAGTTAATATTGTTAAAAAATTAAAGGTGTTTAAAGATAATACAAGTATGTTTAACACATATAGTTAATATTGTTAACAACTTAAAGGTGTTTAAAGATAATGCAAGCATGTTTAACACATATAGTTAATATTGTTAACAAGTTAAAGGTGTTTAAAGATAATACAAGCATGTTTAACACATATAGTTAATATTGTTAATAAGTTAAAGGTGTTTAAAGATAATACAAGCATGTTTAACACATATAGTTAATATTGTTAATAAGTTAAAGGTGTTTAAAGATAATACAAGCACGTTTAACACATATAGTTAATATTGTTAAAAAATTAAAGGTGTTTAAAGATAATACAAGCATGTTTAACACATATAGTTAATATTGTTAACAACTTAAAGGTGTTTAAAGATAATGCAAGCATGTTTAACACATATAGTTAATATTGTTAACAAGTTAAAGGTGTTTAAAGATAATACAAGCATGTTTAACACATATAGTTAATATTGTTAATAAGTTAAAGGTGTTTAAAGATAATACAAGCATGTTTAACACATATAGTTAATATTGTTAATAAGTTAAAGGTGTTTAAAGATAATACAAGCACGTTTAACACATATAGATTCCTTTCTTTCATGAAGACAAGAATATAGGTTGGTGTATTACCTGATTCTGATGACTTGCATTGATAGGAATCAGACAGTGGTGATGATAACATCCGCATTTTCGAATGGAGGAGAAAAAAAGTCCTCCTTTCTGTCCAATACCACATGAAAGTGGTTGGTTTTTGGCATCTTATTTGTCCAGCTTCCGTACTCTTCTTTGTATACACTTTACAAGAAATACATTGTCGGCAAACTTCGTAGCTTGCTAGCTTGTGCACGCCAGCTTTCTGAGACTCTTATTTTGGTAGCGCAACTGTGCAGTCGGTCTTTGGAGTTTTGACGACAGGTACGGCGCCAGAGTCTGTTGAAATAAAGTGTTTCTCGCCTTCCAGTCGGTAATTTTAATGAGCTGGCAGCAGCCAGCGTCATCTCAGAAGACCCTCGGGTGCCGTGAATGTCAATCAAGTGACGAAAATGACGTCATAGTGAAGATTTATGATCGCTCATTTTTAGGACTATTTTTTTAATGACTGGCTGATGATCGACTGACACACCCTCCGAGATCGACCGGTAGCTCCCGATCGACGTAATGAGCACCCCTGCATTAAACAATGTAATAAGGTTTTCCAAAATAAATCAACTCAAGTTATGGAAGAAAATGCCAACATGGCACTGCCATATTTATTATTGAAGTCACAAAGCGCATTATTTTTTTTAACATGCCTCAAAACAGCAGCTTGGAATTTGGGACATGCTCTGCCTGAGAGAGCATGAAGAGGGCGGGGTTGAGGTGGGAGGTAGGGAGTAGAGTTAGTGCTGCAAGGGGTTCTGGGTATTTGTTCTGTTGTGTTACGGGCGGATGTTTTCCCGAAATGTGTTTGTCATTCTTGTTTGGTGTGGGTTCACAGGGTGGCGCATATTTGTAACAGTGTTAAAGTTGTTTATACGGCCACCCTCAGTGTGACCTGTATGGCTGTTGACCAAGTATGACTTGCATTCCCTTGTGTGTGTGAAAAGCCGTAGATATTATATGATTGGGCCGGCACGCAAAGGCAGTGCCTTTATCCAATCCAATCCACTTTATTTATATAGCACATTTAAACAACAAAATGTTTTCAAATATTATCCTTAGCTCCACCAATGACTGAATAAAAACAAAAAATAAATACATATAAAACCTATATAAAATAAATATGATTAAAAACTATTTTAAAGGGTAAAACCAATTAAATCAGTAAATAGAAATCAAAATTTAAGCTTTATTGGCGCTCTGTACTTCTCCCTACATCCGTTTACCACTCCGTGCAGCGGTATTTTAAAAAGTCATACATTTTACTTTTTGAAACCCATCCATCCATCCATTTTCTACCGCTTATTCCCTTTGGGGTTGCGGGGGGCGCTGGAGCCTATCTCAGCTACAATCGGGCGGAAGGCGGGGTACACCCTGGACAAGTCGCCACCTCATCGCAGGGCCAACACAGATAGACAGACAACATTCACACTCACATTCACACACTAGGGCCAATTTAGTGTTGCCAATCAACCTATCCCCAGGTGCATGTCTTTGGAGGTGGGAGGAAGCCGGAGTACCCGGAGGGAACCCACGCAGTCACGGGGAGGACATGCAAACTCCACACAGAAAGATCCCGAGCCCGGGATTGAACCCAAGACTACTCAGGACCTTCGTATTGTGAGGCAGATGCACTAACCCCTCTGCCACCGTGAAGCCCACTTTTTGAAACCGATACCGATAATTTCCGATATTACATTTTAAAGCATTTATCGGCCGATTATATCGGCAATCCGATATTATCGGCCATCTCTAATTATACATATGGTCAATTCCACTCATACAAATTTAAAGTAAGTTGTTTTCAACCAGCAAGTTAATTCTTGATTTGGAATGACACTGACCCAGAAGATAGTAAGACAAATATACAAGAGGCATCATTGTGAATAAAAATATTACACCGCTTTTATTTCCATTTGAACAAAAAACATTTGTCAAAATTTGCAGGGGGTTGAATCATTTCAGGTTTGACTGTATATAAATAAACTACTAGTGTCAGTTCAACATCTGACCAAATAAACTAAATAAAAATATATAATATTTAAATGACATGTATTTGCCATGGGACATACAGTACAGGCCAAAAGTTTGGACACACCTTCACATTCAATGTGTTTTCTTTATTTTCATGACTATTAGGGATGTCCGATATTATCGGCCGATAGATGCTTTAAAATGTAATATCAGAAATTATCGGTATCGGTTTCAAAAAGTAAAATGTATGACTTTTTAAAACGCCGCTGTGTACACGGACGTAGGGAGAAGTACAGAGCGCCAATAAACCTTAAAGGCACTTCCTTTGCGTGCCGGCCTAATCACATCATATCTACGGCTTTTCACACACACAAATGAATGCAAGGCATACTTGGTCAACAGCCATACAGGTCACACTGAGGGTGGCCGTATAAACAACTTTAACACTGTTACAAATATGCGCCACACTGTGAACCCACACCAAACTAGAATGACAAACACATTTCAGGAGAACATCCGCACCGTAACATAACATAAACACAACAGAACAAATACCCAGAACCCCTTGCAGCACTAACTCTTCCAGGCCCCCGCCCACCTCAATCTCCTCATGCTCTCTCAGGGAGAGCATGTCCCAAATTCCAAGCTGCAGTTTTGAGGCATGTTAAAAAAAATTATGCACTTTGTGACTCCAATGATAAATATGGCACTTTTTTCCATAACTTGAGTTGATTTATTTTTGGAAAACCTTGTTACATTGTTTAATGCATCCAGCGGGGCGTCACAACAAAATTAGGCATAATAATGTGTTCATTCCACGACTGTATATATCAGTATCGGTTGATATCGGAATCGGTAATTAAGAGTTGGACAATATCGGATATAGGCAAAAAAGCCATTATCGGACATCTCTAATGACTGTTTACATTGTAGATTGTCACTGAAGGCATCAAAACTATGAATGAACACATGTGGAGTTATGTACTTAACAAAAAAAGGTGAAATAACTGGAAACATGTTTTGTATTCTAGTTTCTTCAAAATAGCCACCCTTTGCTCTGATTACTGCTTTGCACACTCTTGGCATTCTCTCCATGAGCTTCAAGAGGTATTCACCTGAAATGGGTTTTCACTTCACAGGTGTGCCTTATCAGGGTTGATTAGTAGAATGTCTTGCTTTATCAATGGGGTTGAGACCATCAGTTGTGTTGTGAATGAGAAGGCGTCCAAACTTTTGGCCTGTACTGTATATTTAACATACACACACAAATATACACACTGAGTGACATTATGCAATGTATTTATTGATGTCCATTTCATCCAATGACTAACTTGAAAATTGAAATTGGAATAACTTAAACTCTTTCAATGTCTTGTTAGCATCATGTTGGCAAGAACGCGTACTAAGCAAAGGCTTGGATGCACAGTTGCGCACAGCCAAGCCATCTGTGGGTAGTTTTTAATCACGATACACGATATATATCTCCATATTTTGCCTTAGCCTTGAATGAACACTTGATGCATATAATCACAGCAGTATGATGATTCTATGTGTCTACATTAAAACATTCTTCTTCATACTGCATTAATATATGCTACTTTTAAACTTTCATGCAGAGAGGGAAATCACAACCAAAAGTGTATTTATTAAACAGTTATTAAGCAGTGGCACAAACATTCATGTCATTTCCAAAACAGAAAGTGCAAGATTGTCAGGGACATTTTAAAACAAGCTATGAGTGCACTTTTGTGCATGATGTCACTAAGATGACTTATCAAAACAACACTAAATTAAAGTGCACTTTTTGTACAGAACGCCACTACAATAGTTAAAAACAAATAAAGTGCACTTTTGTGCATGATGTCACACAAGATATTTCAATAAGTGTCAAATAAAAATGAGCTGCATAATAGGAAATCAAATAGTGTATGTCCTTCACTATGTGGTAGGTTACTGCGGACGTTATCTCCTTCTGTTGTTGACTATTTTTTTCATACGGTGTTGATGTGGAAATGGTTACCTCGGCATTTTGTTGGTGTGGCACCGAACGGAGATGTTGACATGCGGAGTTTCAAGCACTCTTCATTCTCTAGCGGGTGACTTTTCAAATGATGCTACAAATTAGCAGTGCTGCTACTTTTTGTAACAACGCTTTTGCCCCACACTTAACATATTACAGTTGTCTGTTCGACATATTCCCACTTGAAGCCAAACCACCGCCAGACGATGGACCCGCTGCTGTTTTTCTTTGGAATTAATTCTTCCTTCATTTGTTACCAGATTCGTACCTTCTTTCTCTCGTATTACCACTCGCACCACAGCTAACGTTACCCATGCCGCTACCTCTCTGCTCCGCGAGGGCGTACACGTATGTGACGTATGTAAGAAGGTGCGCATGTTTTACGTCTCTTTGAGAAGGAGAGACAAGAAAGAGTGGGAAGAGCCTGTAGTGCAGGCCTGGGCAATTATTTTGACTCTGGGGGCCACATTTAGAGAAAAAAATGTGTCTGGGGGCCGGTATATCTATTTTTAGGAATACTAATACAAAACCTCACAATAATGTCTGATTGAATGCTAAAAACGTTATGACAGACCGCCTTAAAAAAACATAAGGGAATTTTACATTTTTCTATGAACGATAAAACACTGAATATTGACAAAATATGAATGTCACGCCCTCTTTCGATCGACATATTTTACAATCAAGTGAAACGCAACAAAAATGCAACAAACAGTGAAATATGAACGCGAAGGGTACAAAATAAACCCACCTACAATCTGATACATCTGATATATCACTAAGCTTTAGAACTTTGTTGTGGAAATCTCCTTCCGCGTCTGTGGAAACGCTTCCCGCCCACACTGCTTGGTGCCTCGTCTGAGCTGCTGTGACCTAGATTACCATAGTACTAATTAGATGACCATAGTAACTAATTAGATGACCATAGTAACTGGTATATCATCCATAAGCGCAGATTCCAACCATTGAAAAACTTTGTATAGTTCAAGACTTGCGGTCATTAGAAAACATCACTGCACATCATACACTTTCCATCTTAAAGGGGAACATTATCACAATTTCAGAATTGTTAAAACCATTAAAAATCAGTTCCCAGTGGCTTATTATATTTTTCGAAGTTTTTTTCAAAATTTTACCCATCACGCAATATCCCTAAAAAAAGCTTCAAAGTGCCTGATTTTAACCATCGTTATATACACCCGTCCATTTTCCTGTGACGTCACATAGTGAAGCCAACACAAACAAACATGGCGGAAAGAACAGCAAGCTATAGCGACATTAGCTCGGATTCAGACTCGGATTTCAGCGGCTTAAGCGATTCAACAGATTACGCATGTATTGAAACGGATGGTTGTAGTGTGGAGGCAGGTAGCGAAAACAAAATTGAAGAAGAAACTGAAGCTATTGAGCCATATCGGTTTGAACCGTATGCAAGCGAAACCGACGAAAACGACACGACAGCCAGCGACACGGGAGAAAGCGAGGACGAATTCGGCGATCGCCTTCTAACCAACGATTGGTATGTGTTTGTTTGGCATTAAATGAAACTAACAACTATGAACTAGGTTTACAGCATATGAAATACATTTGGCAACAACATGCACTTTGAGAGTGCAGACAGCCCAATTTTCATCAATTAATATATTCTGTAGACATACCCTCATGTCAGCAGACCAGGGAAGCTAGGGTCGATATTCTTCTCATGATCATCTTCGGGACGGTGTGAGCCAAGACATCCAGGGGATTTAGCTCGCTCGTTTGCGGGAACAAACTGCCACCATTGCTTGCCGTGCTACCGAGGTCCTTTGTCCCTGAATTGCTCACACACTCCGGCAGATTCAATGGGGGTCTGGCGGCAGATTTCTTTGACTTTATCGTTGGAAATGCATCTGCTTTGAGTGTCGCAGGATATCCACACATTCTTGCCATCTCTGTCGTAGCATAGCTTTCGTCGGTAAAGTGTGCGGAACAAACGTCCAATTTCTTGCCACTTTCGCATCTTTGGGCCACTGGTGCAACTTGAATCCGTCCCTGTTCGTGTTGTTACACCCTCCGACAACACACCGACGAGGCATGATGTCTCCCAGGTACGGAAAACAGTCGAAAAAACGGAAAATAACAGAGCTGATTTGACTCGGTGTTTGAGAAAATGGCGGATTGCTTCCCGATGCGACGTCACATTGAATATTAGAAAGGCGTTTAATTCGCCAAAATTCACCCATTTAGAGTTCGGAAATCGGTTAAAAAAATATATGGTCTTTTTTCTGCAACATCAAGGTACCGTATTTTCCGCACTATAAGCCGCCCCGGGTTATTAGCCGCACCTTCAATGAATGGCATATTTCAAAACTTTGTTCACCTATAAGCCGCCCCGGGTTATAAGCCGCGCCTACGCTGCGCTAAAGGGAATCTCAAAAAAACAGTCAGATAGGTCAGTCAAACTTTAATAATATATTACAAACCAGCGTTCTAACAACTCTGTTCACTCCCAAAATGTAATGTGCAAATGTGCAATCACAAAAATAGTAACACTCAAATTAGCAATAGCAACATCAATAACTCAACGTTGCTCGAACGTTAATGTCACAACACACAAAATAAACATTTAAAGCTCACTTTTTGAAATTATTCCTCATCCATAAATCCCTCGAATTTTTCTTCAGTGTCTGAATTAACAAGTTGGGCGAATACGGCATCCAAAATGGCCGGCTCCGTCTTGTCGAAGTCATCAGAGTCAATGTTGCTGTTGTTGTCCAGCAGTTCCGTGAATCCTGCCTTCCGGAAAGTTCGGACCACAGTTGAGACCGATATATCCGCCCAGGAATTTACAATCCACTGGCAGATGTTGGCGTATGTCGTCCAGCGCTGTCTCCCTGTCTTAGTGGCGCAGGTCATCTTGTTGCTTCCTCCACCTACGCACCATTGATTCATTTATGTTCAATTCTCTTGCTGCTGCTCTATTTCCGTGTTCTACTGCGTGACTTATTGCCTTGAGTTTGAATTCTGCGTTGTACGCGTGTCTCTTAATAGGAGCCATTTTGTGGTCTTTACAGATGTAAACACACAAATTAAATGAAACGTAATATCCGCGCGCTTCTTCTTCTACGGGGGCGGGTGGTTGCTTACAGTAGAAGAAGAAGCGCTTCCTCTTCTATGGGGGCGGGTGCTTACCTTGGCGGTTGCTTACCGTAGAAGAAGAAGCGCTTCCTCTTCTACGGGGAAAAAAGATGGCGGCTGTTTACCGTAGTTAGTTGCGAGACCTAAACTTTATGAAAATGAATCTTAATATTAATCCATATATAAGCCGCACTGTCAGCTTTTGAGTAAATTTGTGGTTTTTAGGTGCGGCTAATAGTGCGGAAAATACGGTATATATTGACGCTTACATAGGTCTGGTGATAATGTTCCCCTTTAAAGATCTAAAAAAATGATTTGGGAATGTCCGGCGGGCCAGATTGAAAAGCTAAACGGGCCGCATGTGGCCCCCGGGCCTTAATTTGCCCATGTGTGCTGTAGTGTAATGCCCGCAGCTAAAAGCAACTGCGTGAGAACGTATACTGGAATATCACCATATAGTCATTTTCTATATCGCACAGAGACAAACCCGCGATATATCGAGTATATTCGATGTATCGCCCAGCTTAGTCTTACTGACTTTGAACTGTATCAAGCTATTTATTCTTGTGTCTTCATTTCAAGATCTGCCACAGCCGTACGGGTGAGATTAACCCCGTCAAGGTCAGCAACCTCGTGAAACTGTACGTCCAGCGCTACAAATACTTCCGGAAACACGGCCGCAAAATGGACGACGAAGACCGGGATGACAGGGAGCTGGGATCACTGCATTCCTCCGCCTGATACGGGAGCTTTTTCAAATATGCCGTCACTCATGTGTGGACATTCACTGTTTTTGTATGATCATTGTTTAGCCTACCATGCCCATGTATCACGCCTTTTATCCCTTCATTTGTCTGTAAATATATCCCATAAAAACAGGTCATGTATAGAAGATGGCGAACGGTTATCAGTCCATGTATTCCAATAAAGTCTCATCAACCTTGTCAATGCTATCAATTCATTGATTGTAGCGAAATACATGTTTATTTTATTGTAGCCCAGTATGTACTAGGAAGACACCATATTTGCTTGTGTCTCTTCACACACAGTATGCAAGCGAGCTGGACTATTATTTATCATGCTTCTAATACATTTTCAGAATGTGCTGTCCTTGGTTTGTTTGCATGGGTTACTGAGTTTGAGCAATTCCATTCAAATATGAGTGGATCAACAAATCATAAATGGTGACTGGTGCCTACTCATTGTGTGTATTGTTTAATTACAAAATCTACAGCTAATAATGAAAGACAATTAAATGTTATATCCACTGCTGCATAAATGTGACGGTTTGTGAAGAAATACGCATGTTTTTGTTTTTTTTTAAGTTTAATTCATATTTCCTGAAACATTAGGACAAAATGGCATGATTTAGTTTGGAGCAGGCAATGCAGTTTCTGAGCAAAAAAATGTGACCAAACTTTTTCCACCAAGGATAACATACTTAGAAATTAAAAGGATTCAGTCAGCATTTTTAAACGGACTACAACAAATCCAGGTTTATGTTTTAAGATGTTCTATTTATAGTCCCACAGGTCTCCAAACTATGGCCCGCGGGCCAAATACAGACCGCCAGTGTCCAAAATCCGGGCCACGGGAAGTCTCAAGTTTTTTTTTTTTATTTGTCCTTTCTAATCTATTTTCTACCGCTTGTTATTCTCGGGGGTCTCTGAGCCACTCAGGCAAGTCATATTGTCTAAAAATGCATTTTCCCATCGAAAACTTGCCAACCTTGAGACCTCCGATTTCGGGGGGCGGGGGCGTGGTTAAGAGGGGAGGAGTATATTTACATCTAGAATTCACCAAGTCAAGTATTTCATATATATATATATATATAAGAAATACTTGACGAAATACTAAGTCAAGTATTTCATATATATATATATATATATAAGAAATACTTGACTTTCAGTGAATTCTAGCTATAAATATATATTTATTTTATTATGTATATTTATATATATATACCGTATATATATATATATAATAAATACTTGCATTTCAGTGTTCATTTATTTACACATATACACACACACATAACACTCATCTACTCATTGTTGAGTTAAGGGTTGAATTGTCCATCCTTGTTCTATTCTCTATGTCACTATTTTTCGAACCATGCTGAACACCCTCTCTGATGATGCATTGCTGTGTGGCACGCACAAAAGTGCTTTCATCAAATGCACTAGATGGCAGTATTGTCCTGTTTAAGAGTGTCACAACATTGCTGTTTACGGCAGACGAACTGCTTTACGGTAGACAAAAACGTGACTGCTGTTGTTGTGTGTTGTTGCCGCGCTGGGAGGACGTTAATGAAACTGCCTAACAATAAACCCACATAAGAAACCAAGAACTCGCTGTTTATATTGTGGGTTAGCGGACTCAGGTCCGTATGAACCTGAGTCCGCCTGAATTTCGGGAGATTTTCGGGAGAAAATTTGTCCCGGGAGGTTTTCGGGAGAGGCGCTGAATTTCGGGAGTCTCCCGGAAAATCCGGGAGGGTTGGCAAGTATGCATCGCGCTTGTACTCGGGCGAGCGTGCAGAAAGTGCACACTCTTTTAGTCAAATAGTGCGTGAGGAATATATATATATATATATATATACTGTATTTTTCTGAGTATAAGTCGCACCGGAGTATATGTCGCACCTGCCGAAAATGCATAATAAAGAAGGAAAAAAACATGCAACTTTCATAAACTATGAAAAAAAACTGCGACTTATAGTCCGAAAAATACGGTACACATACACACACACACACAGCCCGGACAATTTTTTTTTTAATCCAATGCGGCCCCTGGGTCAAAAAGTTTGGGGACCCCTGGTCTATACCAGAGCTGGGCAAATATTTTGACTCAGGGACCACATCGAGAGAGAAAAATGTGTCTGGGGGGGCCATTTAGCTGTAAAAATACGTTGTACGTACAGTATGTGTGTTTGGGTCCCTTTTTTTCCAGGAACAAATTAGTGCTCATTGTGACTTTTGGTATTGACCAAAAGTCACAAAACGTTATGACACACCACCTCAGAAAAACGGAATGGAATTTTACACTTTTTTTTACTGAATGGGACACCCAAAATGTACGTTGAAATAAAGAAAGTGGGATTTACAATATTAATAACTATGAACAATAAAACACTGAATATCAACAACAGGGGTCCCCAAACTTTTGGGGCCGGGCTGTATGCATATATATATATATATATATATATATATATATATATATATATATATATACAGGTAAAAGCCAGTAAATTAGAATATTTTGAAAAACTTGATTTATTTCAGTAATTGCATTCAAAAGGTGTAACTAGTACATTATATTTATTCATTGCACACAGACTGATGCATTCAAATGTTTATTTCATTTAATTTTGATGATTTGAAGTGGCAACAAATGAAAATCCAAAATTCCGTGTGTCACAAAATAAGAATATTACTTAAGGCTAATACAAAAAAGGGATTTTTAGAAATGTTGGCCAACTGAAAAGTATGAAAATGAAAAATATGAGCATGTACAATACTCAATACTTGGTTGGAGCTCCTTTTGCCTCAATTACTGCGTTAATGCGGCGTGGCATGGAGTCGATGAGTTTCTGGCACTGCTCAGGTGTTATGAGAGCCCAGGTTGCTCTGATAGTGGCCTTCAACTCTTCTGCGTTTTTGGGTCTGGCATTCTGCATCTTCCTTTTCACAATACCCCACAGATTTTCTATGGGGTTAAGGTCAGGGGAGTTGGCGGGCCAATTTAGAACAGAAATACCATGGTCCGTAAACCAGGCACGGGTAGATTTTGCGCTGTGTGCAGGCGCCAAGTCCTGTTGGAACTTGAAATCTCCATCTCCATAGAGCAGGTCAGCAGCAGGAAGCATGAAGTGCTCTAAAACTTGCTGGTAGACGGCTGCGTTGACCCTGGATCTCAGGAAACAGAGTGGACCGACACCAGCAGATGACATGGCACCCCAAACCATCACTGATGGTGGAAACTTTACACTAGACTTCAGGCAACGTGGATCCTGTGCCTCTCCTGTCTTCCTCCAGACTCTGGGACCTCGATTTCCAAAGGAAATGCAAAATTTGCATGGTTGGGTGATGGTTTGGGGTGCCATGTCATCTGCTGGTGTCGGTCCACTCTGTTTCCTGAGATCCAGGGTCAACGCAGCCGTCTACCAGCAAGTTTTAGAGCACTTCATGCTTCCTGCTGCTGACCTGCTCTATGGAGATGGAGATTTCAAGTTCCAACAGGACTTGGCGCCTGCACACAGCGCAAAATCTACCCGTGCCTGGTTTACGGACCATGGTATTTCTGTTCTAAATTGGCCCGCCAACTCCCCTGACCTTAGCCCCATAGAAAATCTGGGGGGTATTGTGAAAAGGAAGATGCAGAATGCCAGACCCAAAAACGCAGAAGAGTTGAAGGCCACTATCAGAGCAACCTGGGCTCTCATAACACCTGAGCAGTGCCAGAAACTCATCGACTCCATGCCACGCCGCATTAACGCAGTAATTGAGGCAAAAGGAGCTCCAACCAAGTATTGAGTATTGTACATGCTCATATTTTTCATTTTCATACTTTTCAGTTGGCCAACATTTCTAAAAATCCCTTTTTTGTATTAGCCTTAAGTAATATTCTAATTTTGTGACACACGGAATTTTGGATTTTCATTTGTTGCCACTTCAAATCATCAAAATTAAATGAAATAAACATTTGAATGCATCAGTCTGTGTGCAATGAATAAATATAATGTACAAGTTACACCTTTTGAATGCAATTACTGAAATAAATCAAGTTTTTCAAAATATTCTAATTTACTGGCTTTTACCTGTATGTGTATATATATATATATTTATATATATATATATATATGAAATACTTGACTTAATACTAAGTCAAGTATTTCATGTATATATATATATATATATATATATATATATATACTGTATATATATATAAGAAATACTTGACGAAATACTAAGTCAAGTATTTCATATACATATATATATATATATATATATGTATATAAGAAATACTTGACTTTCAGTGAATTCTAGCTATAAATATATTTTTCTTTTATTATATATATTTATATATATATATATATATATATATATATATATATATATATATATATATAAAATAAATACTTGCATTTCAGTGTTCATTTATTTACACATATACACACACATAACACTCATCTACTCATTGTTGAGTTAAGGGTTGAATTGTCCATCCTTGTTCTATTCTCTGTCACTATTTTTCGAACCATGCTGAACACCCTCTCTGATGATGCATTGCTGTGTGGCACGCGCAAAAGTGCTTTCATCAAATGCACTAGATGGCAGTATTGTCCTGTTTAAGAGTGTCACAACATTGCTGTTTACGGCAGACGAACTGCTTTACGGTATACAAAAAAGTGACTGCTGTTGTTGTGTGTTGTTACCGCGCTGGGAGGACGTTAATGAAACTGCCTAACAATAAACCCACATAAGAAACCAAGAACTCGCCCTCCATCATTCTACAGTTATAACGTGATTGGGCAGGTACACTTTTTTATATTGTGGAGGACCTGAGTCCGCCTGAATTTCGGGAGATTTTCGGGAGAAAATTTGTGCCGGGAGGTTTTCGGGAGAGGCGCTGAATTTCGGGAGTCTCCCGGAAAATCCGGGAGGGTTGGCAAGTATGTCCAACACGAACATTATTGTTTTTGCACTTTTGGCTTCTTATTAAATAACTTTTTCAAATACATTCAATCTTGCACGTGGAAACTTTAAGTGTGTGTTGATATAACACTCCCGTTAGGGGGTGCATTCTACGCCGGGGGTGCATTATCCGGCGCAACACCTGGACGCTACAATATACACGCCCGCTACTTCCAAACCCCCGCCCCCACACACACACACACCTTGTCCCGTCCCGGGAGAGTTAGTACTGCAAAGGGTTCTGGGTATTTGTTCTGTTGTGTTTATGTTGTGTTACTGTGCGGATGTTCTCCCGAAATGTGTTTGTCATTTTTGTTTGGTGTGGGTTCACAATGTGGCGTATATTTATAACAATGTTAAAGTTTTTTTATACTGGCACCCTCAGTGTAACCTGTATGGCTGAAGATCAAGTATGCGTTGCAGTCACTTCTGTGTGCGTGTCAAAGCCGCACATATTATGTAACTGAGCCAGCACTTGTATTTGGCAGGTGCTAGTCCTAAGTGTCCCAATACTTTTGTCTACTTGTAGTCTGAAGTGTCCCAAGACTTTTGTCTAGTGTACCTACCTTGTCTGCATTGTGTGGGCACGTTGGTGCTTCCTGCTTTTAAGCAGCCATCTTAAAAAAACAGTAGTGCAGCAGCATCAGCGGGTCTTTGAAGGGTCATAAAATCAAAACCGGAGCAGTTATAAAAAAAGCGCTTCTGTTGTTGTAATCACAAGGGTTCAATCTCTCTCCTGTGTTAGTTTGAAGGCGAAACGACAAACGCGCTCAGGGGAGTTCGTTTTTGAAGGAAGGTGACCGGTTTTTACAAAAAATTTGTTTTGAAGGGGGAATAGCAAACTTCCTGTTGATTTTTGCTGGGGGTTGTCAATTTATGAAATGTAGGTCTAAGTGAGACCTACGGAGAGGTTTTTGTTTCATGTCTCTCCGACCTTCCCAGTGGGAGTTACAGGCAGTTTTGTAATTGTTTTCTTCCGAGGAGCAGTTTTTTCTCCGTTTTATTCAAAAATTGCTGTAGAGCGCAATTTTTAAAGTTGGGGTTAGGTTTTTTTATTAGATCGCAATTTTTGCCAGTCCTGATGTGTGTGTTCAGTTCGGTGAGTTTTGAAGCGTGTTAAGGGGGTCAAATTACAGCTCAAAGAGGCAAAAGTGACTGTTTTTAGTACTTTTTTGTCTTGAAGGGGCACTGAAATTTGGGAGTCTCCTGGGAGGTTTGGCAAATATGAGAATTAGCGGTGTACCGCGGCACTGCGGCGGGCCAGCTCTAGTGTTAATTTGATATCACCTCACGGGCCAAGTGAAATTACACGGCAGGCCAAATTTGGTCCGCGGGCCAGAGTCTGACACCCATGCTGTAAGTGTTCATGATCGAAATAAACTAAAAGAAAGAAAGATAATGCCGGCTACAGTTTTGATGTTAAAGGTCTAAAAAAAAATTATGTAGAACGGGATTGACAATCTTAACGGACCGTATTTTGCACAGAACTGGTCTATAGTCAACTTACTGGTAGAGGCGAGCAGGTTGTCCAGTAGCTGAAGGGTTTGGGGGTTCGAATCCCTCCTTGTCCATCCCAGTCACTGCTGTTGTGTCCTTCCTTAGGCCAGTGTTTTTCAACCACTGTGCCGCGGCACACAGTGTGCCGTGAGATACAGTCTGGTGTGCCGTAGGAGATGATCTAATTTCACCTATTTGGGGTAAAAAATATTTTTTGCAAACCAGTAATTATAGTCTGCAAATGATGTGTTGTTGTTGAGTGTCGGTGCTGTCTAGAGCTCGGCAGAGTAACCGTGTAATACTCTTCCATATCAGTAGGTGGCAGCAGATAGCTAATTGCTTTGTCGATGTCGGAAACAGCGGGAGGCAGCGTGCAGGTAAAAAGGTGTCTAATGCTTAAACCAAAAATAAACAAAAGGTGAGTGCCCCTAAGAAAAGACATTGAAGCTTAGGGAAGGCTATGCAGAACGAAACTAAAACTGAACTGGCTACAAAGTAAACAAAAACAGAATGCTGGACGACAGCAAAGACTTACTGTGGAGCAAAGATGGCGTCCACAATGTACAACCGAACATGACATGACAATCAACAATGTCCCCTCAAAGAAGGATAAAAACAAAGTAGATGTATCGTTCAAGAGAAGACATGAAACTGCTACAGGAAAATACCAAAAAAAGAGAAAAAGCCACCAAATTAGGAGCGCAAGACAAGAACTAAAACACTACACACAGGAAAACAGCAAAAAAGTCCAAATAAGTCAGGGCGTGATGTGACAGGTGGTGACAGTACACCGACACTGCAAAAAGTCAGTGTTCAAAAGCAAGAAAAACCAAAACCAAAATGAGGGGTATTTTATTTGAACTAAGCAAAATTATCTGCCAATAGAACAAGAAAATTCGGCTTGTCAAGACTTTCCAAAACAAGTAAAATTAGCTAACCTCAAGGAACCCAAAAATGCCTTAAAATAAGTATATTATCACTAATAACAAGTGTACTACCATATGAGTACATATTTTCTATTGTTTCATTGAAAATAAAACAGCAAAGTCCATTTGGCTGTCATCTGTTTTAATTATGAGACACAATTGTGTCAAAGTCATGAATTTTTTTTCATGCTTGAAATAAGAAATTGTTACTTTAAAAAAGTAGTTTTATACTTGTGAGTGTTGATGACACAGCTTTGCAACAGTTGATATTCTAGTTTCAAGCATGTTTTACTCAATATAGGTCATCAAATCTCAGCAACAAGCTGTAATATCTTACTGAGATCATTTAGGACCAAAACACTTAAAACAAGTAAAACACTCGAACATGAAATCTGCTTAGTGAGAAGAATTATCTTATCAGACAGAAAATAAGCAAATATCACCCTTATTTGAGATATTTCATCTTACTTAGATTTCACTTTTTGCAGTGTACTTTGAGACAAGAGCTATAGTGACACTGGCTCCCTGTGCGTTATCGAATCAATTTTAAACTCCTTTTATTTGTTTTTAAATGTCTAAACAACCTCGCGCCAACCTATCTCTCCGACCTCCTTCAGCCTTACTGCCCCACCCGATCCTTAAGATCAGCCGATCAGCTGCTGTTGACGGTCCCTGACACAAGGCTGAAGCTTAGAGGTGACAGAGCTTTCGCCATTGCTGCTCCCAAGCTCTGGAACGACCTACCTCTGAGTGTTAGACAAGCCTCCTCTCTTCCTGTTTTTAAATCTCTCTTAAAAACATACTTTTATTCCATGGCTTTTAACACTGAATGATATCCATCCTGCAATGGCGCCCCATAATACACCTGCTGTGAACCTGTTTTTATGTTTTTATTTATTCTATTTTTATTTTTTATTTTTTTTATCGTGTTCTGTTTGTGTTGTGTTGTTTGCTCGGTACTCGTTTTATCTTTTAACCTGTCCATTGTACAGCACTTTGGCTACCCCTGTGGTAAATTTTAAATGTGCTTTATAAATAAAGTTGATTTGATTTGATTTGATTTGATACATGCTAGGTTATGGTTTAAAGTCATATCCAACAATTGCGGCAACGACTTTTTACTGTCAACTGAGTTTAATTTTTAATGATTTCTGCTGGTGGTGTGCCCTGCGATGAGGTGACGACTTGTCCAGGGTGTACCCCGCCTTCCGCCCGATTGTAGCTGAGATAGGCTCCAGCGCCCCCCGCGACCCCAAAAGTGAATAAGCGGTAGAAAATGGATGGATGGATGCAGGCCCGGCCCTAACCAATCTGGCGCCCTAGGCAAGATTTTAGGTGGCGCCCCCCCACATCGGCAGTGAAGTGTATATACTCACAAGAAACCGAATAGCTTTGTCTTTGACCTTTTTTTTTACTTACAACTATACCTAATATATAAAGGGGTGGAAAAGTGACTATTACCTGCAGGGCAAACATTAGCTAACCAGAAGGCAATAACAATGTAAACAAAAACACGTGCTTAAAAGATCTAATACAAATGTCCCTGAGGAATGTAAGGTGGGAGTACTGTAATTACCTAACGTTACATTATTATTTTCCATAACAATTTAGCCCCCTCCACAATATTAACCCGACGTTAAAACAGAACTAGCTATTTATTGATTAGCAATTGCCGAATCATGTAACATTAGCTTAATGCTAAAAAGCCAGGTTATGTGTGTGTATGTTACTCATCAGTTACTCAGTACTTTTTTTCACAACATACTTTGTACTTTTACTCAAGTAAATATTTGGGTGACTACTCCTTACTTTTACTTGAGTAATAAATCTCTAAAGTAACAGTACTCTTGCTTGAGTACAATTTCTGGCTACTCTACCCACCTCTGCAAATGAGTTTAATTTTTAATGATTTCTGCTGGTGGTGTGCCCTGCGATGAGGTGGCGACTTGTCCAGGGTGTACCCCGCCTTCCGCCCGATTGTAGCTGAGATAGGCTCCAGCGCCCCCCGCGACCCCAAAAGGGAATAAGCGGTAGAAATGGATGGATGGATGGATGGTGGTGTACTGCCTCCGGATTTTTTCAACGCAAAAAATGTGCCTTGGCTCAAAAAAGGTTGAAAAACACTGCCTTAGGCAATAAACTTTATCCCCAGTCGTTTATTATTAGTTTTAAACGTTATACATTTTAAATTTCGTAAATGTTCTCCGGGTCAATTATAAGTTGCGAGTTGCCGCCCTTTGGATACTACTGTTGTAGCCGCTGCTTATTTTACGTCGGACTTCGCCGCTTTACGGCATCCCGCCATTTTGATATGAGAACTTCTGCAATCTCCACATTATACGTCGCGTCGCCACACGCTCACTTCGACTCCTGCTTAACTCACACAGAACGTGTGTCGACCGTATTTTTTGCAAGTTAGCACCTGGCTTTTATGTATCTCCCGACTCCGTCTCAAGTGGATGGTCTAATTTATTCCTGGACATCGGGGGAGTGAAGGTAAGAATAATGAGTACTTCTCGTCAGCGTAGCGAGCTAGCGTGGTGGCTAACGCTAACAACTCGAGTGGCCCGTAATCTCTGAAATGTTGTGATAATATAAGTGTAACTATGTACTTGTGTGTCATGTGTTAGTTTATAATTAACAAATGTGCTTGGTAATGATAAGAAACCCATTTTAAATGGCGTAACTGCTTACATGCTAAGTAGCACATCGAGTTAGCGAGCTATGCCTGGCTTTGTTTTCCACCATATGCTTTTTTTTTTGTCTTTCCTTCTGAAATGTGGTTTAACTTACAATATGTGATCTGTTTCTTAGGTGAAAAAATGACTCAGTTTTTACCGCCGAACCTTTTGGCCCTCTTCGCCCCACGGGACCCTATCCCTTTTCTGCCTCAGTTGGAGAAGCTGCCCCACGAGAAACACCACAACCAGCCGTACTGTGGCATCGCCCCGTTCATCAGACACTTCGAGGTTAAAAGTTTATTATTTATGATACCTGTATGATTCCATCCGCACGATTGCATTCCCAAATGACATACCGTTTGTTTGTCTTTTTGTGCTTAGGACCCCAGAGATGCCCCTCCACCTACAAGAGCCGAAACCCGTGACGAGAGATTAGAAAGAAAGGTAAGTTGTAGGGGTGTAATGATCATACTAGCCAACCTTGAGAACTCAGAATTAGGAAGATATTAAAAAATTCAAGTATTTTTTATATGTATATATATTAGAGATGCGCGGTTTGCGGGCACAACCGCGGAGTCCGCGGATTATCCGCGGATCGGGCGGATGAAATTAAAAAAAAATTAGATTTTATCCGCGGGTCGGGCGGTTGAAATAAAAAAAAATTAGATTTTAAATAGATTCAGGCGGGTGGCAGTTAAACCAATTGGGAAATATATATACATAGTTAAATGTTGTTACCCACATACGAAAAACGAGCAGGCACCTGCTGCATATGCCACAACAGAAGAAGAAAAAAAAAAGAGATGGACACTTTTACGGAGCGGAGAAGGGACGCCTCGCCGGGGTCCGGGACCGAGGCCCCTTCCCCCGAGAGGGCCCCACCGGGAGCCGTAGCTGATGCGATCCGCGAGAAGGGCCCGACGCACGTCCAGGGTCACCACCGCACCGACACCCCGCCGCGGTCGGCGTCACGCGCAGCAGGTAAGCAGCTTACCTGCCCGCCACCCCCGTGGCCGGGGGCTCGTAACAGGGGTCACTCCGCGCGCTCCGCCCACGCAGCTTACCTGCCCGCCACCCCTGTTGCCGGGGGCGCGTAACAGGGGTCACTCCGCGCGCAGTGCGCTCACGAAAGAGGTGGGGCTCACCCTGGTTGATATAGACAGCAGGACGGTGGCCATGGAAGTCGGAACCCACTAAGGAGTGTGTAACAACCCACCTGCCTAATCAACTAGCCCTGAAAATGGATGGCGCTGGAGCATCGGGCCCATACCCGGCCGTCGCCGGCAGCGAGACGCGCTTGGAGGGGCGCTCAGCGCGGCTCCCATATGATTGCGCACTGGTGTGCGTCTGGGTCGTGACAGCGTGGCACGCGAATGTCTGTGCTGCATTGGATCAGTCTCCTTTCTTTAACAGGCAAAAGCTTTATAACCTCACTAATGCCTTGCATCGTCTATATTAGATATATAACAACGGGCGGGTGCGGTTCTGATCAAATGTTACATCGGGTAGATGGCGGATGGTTGACTACTTTCTGATGCGGTTGCGGATGAAATAATTGCCTATCCGCGCATCTCTAATATATATACAGGTAAAAGCCAGTACGGTAGATTAGAATTTTTTGAAAAACTTGATTTATTTCAGTAATTGCATTCAAAAGGTGTAACTTGTACATTATATTTATTCATTGCACACAGACTGATGCATTCAAATGTTTATTTCATTTAATTTTGATGATTTGAAGTGGCAACAAATGAAAATCCAAAATTCCGTGTGTCACAAAATTAGAATATTACTTAAGGCTAATACAAAAAAGGGATTTTTAGAAATGTTGG
The DNA here is from genome assembly GCF_033978685.3 of Nerophis lumbriciformis. Lineage (NCBI taxonomy): Eukaryota > Metazoa > Chordata > Actinopteri > Syngnathiformes > Syngnathidae > Nerophis > Nerophis lumbriciformis. The sequence continues at coordinate 34,889,440 of NC_084569.2, read as the reverse complement.
CCAACTGAAAAGTATGAAAATGAAAAATATGAGCATGTACAATACTCAATACTTGGTTGGAGCTCCGTTTGCCTCAATTACTGCGTTAATGCGGCGTGGCATGGAGTCGATGAGTTTCTGGCACTGCTCAGGTGTTATGAGAGCCCAGGTTGCTCTGATAGTGGCCTTCAACTCTTCTGCGTTTTTGGGTCTGGCATTCTGCATCTTCCTTTTCACAATACCCCACAGATTTTCTATGGGGCTAAGGTCAGGGGAGTTGGCGGGCCAATTTAGAACAGAAATACCATGGTCCGTAAACCAGGCACGGGTAGATTTTGCGCTGTGTGCAGGCGCCAAGTCCTGTTGGAACTTGAAATCTCCATCTCCATAGAGCAGGTCAGCAGCAGGAAGCATGAAGTGCTCTAAAACTTGCTGGTAGACGGCTGCGTTGACCCTGGATCTCAGGAAACAGAGTGGACCGACACCAGCAGATGACATGGCACCCCAAACCATCACTGATGGTGGAAACTTTACACTAGACTTCAGGCAACGTGGATCCTGTGCCTCTCCTGTCTTCCTCCAGACTCTGGGACCTCGATTTCCAAAGGAAATGCAAAATTTGCATGGTTGGGTGATGGTTTGGGGTGCCATGTCATCTGCTGGTGTCGGTCCACTCTGTTTCCTGAGATCCAGGGTCAACGCAGCCGTCTACCAGCAAGTTTTAGAGCACTTCATGCTTCCTGCTGCTGACCTGCTCTATGGAGATGGAGATTTCAAGTTCCAACAGGACTTGGCGCCTGCACACAGCGCAAAATCTACCCGTGCCTGGTTTACGGACCATGGTATTTCTGTTCTAAATTGGCCCGCCAACTCCCCTGACCTTAGCCCCATAGAAAATCTGTGGGGTATTGTGAAAAGGAAGATGCAGAATGCCATACCCAAAAACGCAGAAGAGTTGAAGGCCACTATCAGAGCAACCTGGGCTCTCATAACACCTGAGCAGTGCCAGAAACTCATCGACTCCATGCCACGCCGCATTAACGCAGTAATTGAGGCAAAAGGAGCTCCAACCAAGTATTGAGTATTGTACATGCTCATATTTTTCATTTTCATACTTTTCAGTTGGCCAACATTTCTAAAAATCCCTTTTTTGTATTAGCCTTAAGTAATATTCTAATTTTGTGACACACGGAATTTTGGATTTTCATTTGTTGCCACTTCAAATCATCAAAATTAAATGAAATAAACATTTGAATGCATCAGTCTGTGTGCAATGAATAAATATAATGTACAAGTTACACCTTTTGAATGCAATTACTGAAATAAATCAAGTTTTTCAAAATATTCTAATTTACTGGCTTTTACCTGTATATTAGGGGTGTAACGGTACACAAAAATTACCTCTGTTTAGAGGTCACGGTTCGGTTAATTTTTGGTACAGTAAAAAAACAACAAAATATACATTTTTTGGTTATTTATTTACCAAATTTTAACATTGTAGCTGAGATAGGCTCCAGCGACCCCGAAGGGAATAAGCGGTAGAAGATGGATGGAACATTGGGAACACTATAATAATTCTGCCCACATTAATCAACATTAAACTGCCCCAAGTTGTTGCTCAGATGAAATAAAAGGACAAAACTTTTCTTCTACATATAAAAAGTGCAACATTAAACAGTTTCAAGTCAACTCATCATGCTTAATTTATTACAGCATTTGGGAAGCCCGTAGTTGATTTTTATTATGTAAATGTTATATTTTTATCAACATGTGATAGCAGGGACCCTGCCATTCAAAACTAGGCTGCTCCATTACTAATGATTAATGTAACTATAGCTGAAAAAATAGTACAATAGCAATAGGAGAGACTATTCATCCCTGAACACCATGGAGTTCATGTAGGCTTTATGATGCACTTACATTATTATATCAAATATCAGAAACAGAAACTCTTCATTTAACAAAATGTCCTTTTTTGCTGCTTCAACACAGCTCAAGGTAAAGTGAAATAACAGACAGACAGGGCTTTGCTGTCCGTAACACACACACACTGCAAAATGAGCTAACGTTACGCTAAAAGCTAATTAGCCTTCACCTCAAGTAAGGACTGCGAGCGAGCTGAGCTGCCGTTTGTTTGTAGAAGGTGATTTACTTTCGTTGCACTTGTCTACTACCTCTATTTTGTTTTTATCCAATAAAGTCTCAGAGTAATATAAGCAGCTAAGGTCGCAGCTTCAAAGTCCGACTGAATACTTTATCATTCCTCGAAGGACAAGCGGTAGAAAATGGATGGATGGATATAAATACGTTAAGAGTGCTTTAGAAAATTATGTCAACAAACTGCCCTTGGTTCAAAAATACTTCATTGCCCATTCCCACTATTGTTTCTGGCGTATGTCAGAACTAAATGTTTCGGTTTTAGTTATGTTGACCACTTACTGTAGTTGGCGCCAGTCAGCCAGTAGATGGGTATCAGTCGGGTTTCAGTTAGTCCTTGCATTTCTATTGGTTTTGAAACAGTTGAGTGATTGCTGATGATTAACCCTTTTCATGCATATTGTTTGCTTTTTCAGAGGAGAGAAAAAATTGAAAGAAGACAAACAGTGGTGGAGACTGAACTGAAACTTTGTAAGTTTCTACAGTGAAAAAACAATACAGCTTATTTAAATTGTTTATGCTATCTGGACTAAGCTTCCTCATATTTGCATTATTTCAGGGGACCCCCATAATGACCCAAATGCCCAAGGAGATGCATTCAAGACATTGTTTGTTGCCAGAGTGGTGAGTATGCTTGAATTGTTTCAGTTACAATTCTTCTAACAATTATCTCACAATAATTCCTTTTTTTTTTTTTAGAACTACGATACTACAGAGTCCAAGCTTCGCCGTGAGTTTGAGGTCTACGGCCCAATCAAACGGGTGAGTTTACCTATTCAATTCAGCAAGCGGCAAAGTATAGACTATTTTTATTTACATCAGGGATCTCTTATAGTAGCTCACCAAAGGGTTAAATAATATTTGCTTTAAACTTTTTAGTATTTGTTTAACTGTTCAATTTAGTTGTCATGCCTCTATTTAATGACAAATTACTACAAACTAGCATAAAGACAATAAGATCTGCTCCGTAAATAAAGTAGTGCGATCAAACGATTAATCATGATTAAATATAATTATCTTGATGCATATTAATTGTTTATTTTGCATGAGCACTAGGGGACCAGAAAAGTAGATGGGTGCAAAAAATTATGATGATGAAATATACCGTTAATTCTGTCAGCTCTAAAATAAAGTGCAGTTTAAATGTTGCAAGTCATATAAATAAAACACAAATAGCTCACATTACATTTTTGTCAAAGTTGCTCTAATATTGATGAAAGTTGAAAACCGTTGCTTTAGATGCTTAGCCCTAATTTCCACAGGATCACGGCTGCAGGGCGTAATTGCCACGGCGGCAGACCCTTTCTGTTTTTATTATGACAACTGGCACACAAGGAAAAGTCATTTGATTAGAAACAAATAAATACAAGAGATGGATGAAGGAGGCCATGGAAATTAGGAAGCAAGGGACCAACATCTCTAGGGACGGCGTGGCGAAGTTGGTAGAGTGGCCGTGCCAGCAATCGGAGGGTTTCTGGTTACTGGGGTTCAATCCCCACCTTCTACCATCCTAGTCACGTCCGTTGTGTCCTTGGGCAAGACACTTCACCCCTTGTTCCTGATGGCTGCAGGTTAGCTGCCTTGCATGGCAGCTCCCGCCATCAGTGTGTGAATGGGTTAATGTGCAAATACTGTCAAAGCGCTTTGAGTACCTTAAAGGTAGAAAAGCGCTATACAAGTATAACCCATTTATAATTTATTTATCATTATTTAAATCAATATGTCCATTTCCACCACCTGCGGTACGGCACCGTCATATAGATATTCAAAGAGCTTCTATTTTTGCCGGTTGCCGCAACACGGCGGACATATTCACCTAAAATCTGCTTCTGTTGGAAGTCGAGCACAAATACAAAATAAATTCACCTCGTTGACCCAAATGCTGATTCTGGAGGTCCAAAATTAAGAGTCATATAAAGGCATGTCCCGTGCACATTTTTTAATGTTGAAGGCAATACATTCTCCGAAATCCAAGCCAGTTTACTACCAGCCCTGAAGGGTTACTGATCACCCTGCAAAACGAGTGTTTAAACGGCAACACGCAGCACTTTTAGCACCCTGGTGAATTGTATACCATTCTTCATGTTAAAGTATAATATACCAACTGTGTGAACTTTATGATAAAATAATCGTCGCTACGCGGAGTAGCAGTATTACAGTAATACTAATAATACAAAATAAAGTAATATAAATAACTCTGCCTGTGGCTTTCAGATCTACATTGTCTACAACAAGAGGACGGGGAAACCTCGTGGATATGCCTTCATTGAGTATGAGCATGAGCGTGACATGCACTGTGAGTACGAATGTAGCACAAAAACACCTGTCACATGTTCATTCCGTTAGATTCAGTGTGGTCTTCAGTCGACATCATCTTTTAATAGCTTGGGAGGGTCAGTGCCATATGATATCAAAATAATCTTCAGTTCTGGCACACCATTTTCCACATTTTGCATGATAACAGTCTGGTGGTTGTGTCACATTTGTGTGTCTGTGTTTGTTGCGTGTTGTCAGTTGACTAAAGGTTTGGTTGAGGAGGGTACTGCTTCATTCAGTGGGGCATCATTGGGGAAAGTGGGTGGACCGAGAGGTAGAGCTGTGCCTCATCTGTGAGCCTGAACATCTTTGCCTGTCAAAGGGCACATTGTCTTTTAACTGTTAGGTGATGTAGCTCTGTGGAAGAGCCGCTCTCCTGGTTGGACTCTAATGGTAAGCACAAGGTTAGATTAGTTACTGGACAGTGAATTGAATGGGGTATTAACTGGAATATACTATTGACTGTATAAGACCTCAACTTTAAAGTGAGCACATTTTTTTTTCGGTGGTCTTCAACCCTGGTCATGGTGAGATTGTATCCAAAAGTTAGTACAATATTACTAAAGTATTATAATTTGTTTTGATGCCACTGTGGATATTCCAACATTGTCTGATTAGACCTGTGGTTGTTGTCATCTGAAACACCATTCCAGAATGTCGGTGGTATCAGCTCTTCAAGACCAGAGTTGCTGATCACGGCTACGTAGTCAAGCAAGGGATGAAGGGGGGAGGTGGGCCTAAACATTATATTAACTGTGTGTTGTTCTCATTGCCACTGCAGCCGCCAATCTGTGATGGCTATTGGCCAGAGCGGGCTAGCAGATGATGATGATGGTTATGATACATCTACACCCTACTACCACAGCTCAGTGTATGGTTGGTATAATGGGTTTGTATGATGGGTAAGATTTCTTTCCACCCTCCATCTCCTACATAGGGAAGAGGATATACGTTCAATGGGAAAAGCATTATTTATTGGCAAGTCCCAGGAGCTTTTCATGAAGGTCATATGGTTTACAACTTGGGCTTTGACCATTGAACGCACTCCAGACAACTAGCCTGTAATGGTGCCCAATCTTTTTGCCCTTTCTGTTAAAGCCACCTCTTGTTGCGCAGAGCGTGTATTTTTCTTTAGTTTGAAACATTAAATAGTTTGACAACATGTAAGAAAAAACAGTACTGTTAATGTAATTGCACTCCAGTCGATACTACTTTTAATTTTTACTAATACGATTGATGCAACAAAGAATAATGTCGCTGTCTTGGATTGTGGCAAAGTCAGGCAGTTTTTTGGCTGAGTGTGATGGAAAGTGCCTGTACAAATATTTGCACTCTTTTTTTTAGAATCTAAAGTTACATTCTGCGCCAATCGGTAACATAAGTTGGTTGGATGTTCAGGAATTGTCTGTTTCCTGTACTTTCAGTTGTTTGTCGTGGCCTGCCAAAGATACATTTGTTCCGCAGCAAATTGATTTGGCGCTACTTGTTGCCCTCGCTCATTTTAATGGGCCTCTGTGAATTAAGTTTTTCGTTAAAACTTCATACAGTAGATGCCTCGTAACTCTGCTTTAACATATGTCTAATGCAGCGATCTGACAGAACTGTGCTGCCAATTTACTGACGCCGTTGCTATATTTCAAGTTTTGAATCAAACCCCTCTAGATTTTTTTTTTTTATTGATAGATCTAGAGACCGTTCTAGTTTTACTGGATATAAAAAGAAGTGACAAAAGAAAGGTTATTTGTATTTACCATATTTGTTTTGTTTTTCCATACGAATTACATGCATATGTATCATGACCAATTATGCAAAAAAGATGATATGAAACATTTGTTTTGCTTTTTCCATAAAAAAATAATGCACAGGCGTCATGGCCTATTATGCAAATGTCACAATGTTTAAAATAAAAATAGCCTAAGATAACCTTTTGTCTGCTCGGCTAGATGTGTTGACGGAGCTATGCCTTTACCCAGGGACAACAGATGAAAATGAGCTTAAAGCTGTATTTGGTCTGTGCGGTATATGTATTGTGTATTTTAAAAGTTTAAGTATGCGGAGGTTAATGGCACTGGACTAAGGTTATTTTTAACTGACCCTGGTCATTACTTTATATTAAGTAGATCCCCACAAGACCCCATCAAATGAAATTTAATCAAATGAAGTGGTGAAAATGACAGTCTGAGCTGGCTTTAATGGAAAGGGCAGATGTATTTTCTTGGTACCTCTGAAACGGGCTACTCGTACATAATTTTATACATTACATACCCAAAGTAGTTAGGTTTAGCAGCATAGTGTTCTGCATTACTATAATAAAAGAAAGATAAGGTCTTTTTTTTCCCCCCCCGAATAAAGCGGTTGAGATCATGGCTGTCGAATTGAAGACACATTCTCAACCACAGCAGTAGTCATGGAAGGAGCATGATGTTAATGGTATCCAATAATTAGTGGGAGTCATGAAAGGCAAATCCTGCCTTTTTAAGATGGCCTGTTTTTTGTTTTTTTCTCCCTTTGGTCGTCACTTGTGAGGATGATGGGGGTTTGGTAAGGCCCTGTCAGAGGATGGGATTTGTATGGCATCCTTCGTGGAGAATGGTAGTGGAGGGGTTCTGGTAAGGCCCCTGCTTGATGTGTTGCAACTTCGTAAATTCTGGTGCTGAAGGGTTGTGGTAAGGCCCCACTTATATAAGGTCTATGGCTGATATTCCGTCTTGTCTAAAGGATAAACTGAGTGGTTGTGGTAAGTCACAAGTTCTTCAACATCAACACTGTAGCTTCAGTGTTCCACATCAAACCAGTGTAGCAGACAAGAATTTTGAACTTCTTCCCTTGTACAAGATGGATCAACAAGACATGTATTGGGGTCATTGGATGAGGTGTGAGAGACGTTGTGACTATATTGTTGGCTTCTTCATTGTGCTGCTCTTGCAATAAGAGGATGGTAAGCAGGTAAAAGGTCATAACAGATGCAAACCACCACCAAAAGCTCGCACATGACTTCGATTTTGTAAATCCATGCTGTTAAAGTTCATAAATGTATATCAATTACAAAGCATTATTCTTTTTGTTAGAACTTTATTTTACCATGTTATAAATTGTAATGCTTGGTATTTAAATTTTTGCATCACTGGCATGATCGATCTTGTTAGAAATACACTGCATAAACCATTATATCTTGGTAAGTGAAGTGAATGCACTGACATACATTTTTGCTGAAGGTAATACATTTTACATTCGTTGCATAAATGTGAATATTCTGACAAAAGTCATTCCTTAAAATTGACCGTCACATTCAGTACATCAATTTTTTAAACTTAGCGTTGCTGATCACAAAGCACTTAGAACCTGGATGTTAAGCTATGCAATTAAAGTGAAACGCATTGAACATACCTCGGGTGGAAGGAAGTCTACTCCCATTATCCTTGGGCTTTTACCCAGAGAGCAGCCCTCTCGGCTTCGCCTGCTCCTGGTCAGTATGCTTATAGCACTGTCTGTTTCCTTGGCTATAGTCATGCAATCATGCACCGACATCACCTCTGTCTCTCCTCTCCCTACTCCTCTTCTCCAGCTTCCTACAAGCATGCTGATGGGAAGAAGATTGATGGCAGAAGAGTGCTGGTGGATGTTGAACGGGGGCGCACCGTCAAAGGATGGCAACCTCGAAGACTAGGTATGCAGGCCCCCCACCCCACACACGCACAATTGTCATCATTCAAAGCTTGGATGAGCTTTATGTGCTGATCAAACCCAATTATTTAACCTGACCACATTCAATTTCACCCAGGTGGAGGGTTAGGTGGGACTAGAAGAGGTGGTGCAGATGTCAACATCAAGCACTCTGGCAGAGATGATGCATCTCGATATGATGAACGCCCACTGGGAGGAGGAGGGTAAGCTCTTACTGAAAATCCAATAATTACAGTGGAACTCGCTTTAAGTCAGCCCCACTTATGTAGATCGTTGTTTTTTCTTATCACTAAAAAGCACCCATAAACTTTGAGCGCTAAAAGATCATTTATGTGCAAATGGATAAGTATATGTCGACATGTGTTTTAGTATTGTTAGCGTCATTATCGCTAAGAAGCGGGAAACGACAACCGCAACAAAGCACTTTATACATAAAGTTGATATGGTAGAGTCTAGCACACAGCATTAAAATGCAGACCGTGACTTCCTGTTCAGTGCAAAGTAAGCTGCGAAATAAAAGCATGGCAGTATTAACCTAGATTTTACCACAGAAACTAATTGAATGTTCTAGAAGAAAGGTTTGTTATTGGAGTTGACGCATACAACAAAATTACCACAGCAGCTTGGTTGAGTATAAAAGTATCAATGAAAATGTAAAGCTGCCAGCAGCGTTGAAAGATCCTTCGCCTCCGTTGCACCGAGAGGTTCGCGCGAGTCGGTAAGCACGTATGATGCTTGCGGTCACATCCCAACCAACACACTGATCCACCATCAAAAAATTCAGGAAGAGCGGAGCATGTATAAGGATGTTTACCGTTAGTTTTTTACCACAATGGGGTGTTAAAGGCACCGCAGTAGTCATGCAGTTGCCTCCAACCAAACAATGTGACAAAAATATCAGAAAGATCAGAGAATGTGTAAGGAAGTTATTACTGTTATAGTTTTTCACCAAAAGGGGGTGATTGAGGCGCCACAGTAGTCATGCCGCTGCGTCCCACCCAACACCTTGACGCACCATCAAACATTTTAGGAAGATTGGGGCATGTTTAGGACGTTATTACTGTTCTAGTTTTTCACCACAACAGGGCGATACTAGCGCTGCAGTACTCATGCAGTTGCTTCCATCCCAGCACCCTGGCCCACCATCAAAAAATGTCAGAAAGATCAAAGCATGTTTAAGGAATAGTTTTTCACCACAGGGGGCGATAAAGGCACCGCAGTAGTCATGCAGTTGCGTCCCACCAAACAGTGTGACCCACCATCAGAAATATCAGGAAGAATAGAGAATGTGTAAGGAAGTTATTACTGTTATAGTTTTTCACCACAAGGGGGAGATACTAGCGCTGCAGTACTCATGCAGTTGCTTCCATCCCAACACCCTGGCCCACCATCAAAGATTTCAGAAAGATCGAAGCATGTGTAAGGAATAGCTTTTCCCTACAATGGGGCAATTAAGGAGCCACACTACTCATGCAGTTGCGTTCCTCTCAACACCCTGACCCACCATCAAAGATTTCAGGAAGTGTAGCATCTTAAAATAAGTTATAGTTTTTTTTCACCTTGCGCCGCTGCTCGAGTTCTAATTGGGAATTGTACGAGAATAGGGATGTCCCGATCCGATATTTGGATCGGATCGGCCGCCGATATTTGCCAAAAAATGTGTATTGGCAAGGCATGGGAAAATGCCGATCCAGATCCAGTTAAAAAACAACAACTCTGGTCCGTGTTTTCCAACGCACCGATTTAAATAATACATTCCTCTTTTCTGCTGCTCCCTAATTTTCGTTCCGCATTTTCCAGCACACCTTCAACACATCCACAGGTCTGTGGATTCTCACGCAGTTGCTTTTAGCTGCTGGCATTACACGACAGGCTCTTCTCACTCTTTTCTGTGTCTCCCTCTCACAGACAGCAAGCGCACCTTCTTACACACGTCACATAATGTCACATCATACGTCACGTACGTATACGTCCTCTCCCAGCAGAGAGGTAGCAGCATGGCTAACGTTAGCTGTGATGCTAGCGCAGCCGTGCGAGCAATGCTCCCTCTAAGGTGCGCGCCTGTGCAATTACGCACTGCTCAAGCGTCCTCTGCGCACGGCAAATCTATGCCACGCACAAAATCAAATAAAAAAAATAAGCGCATAACAATTTTCGACACACGGACACGACAGAGGAAACAGTTTTCGTCATCATTGTTCAAATATTGTAACGTCTGTCGAGACGCTTATCTCCATTCGGTGCCACACGCCCACACCATCAAAATGCTGAGGCAAACATTTCCAGATCAACACCGTATGAAAAATTAGTGATTTTTTTTTAGTTGTGATTTCCTTCTCTGCATGAAAGTTTAAAAGTAGCATATATTAATGCAGTATGAAGAAGAATGTTTTAATGTAGACATGCAAGCCTTGAAAGAAAATTTTGAAAATCAAGATTACATTTCCTGCAAATGGGTGCATTTCTACCCTATATTTTAACTTTAGATTTATTCTCATATCAAACTCTTTTGGCTGTCTTTTTGACACTTACATCCGGCGCCCCCCTCCACACCCTGGATTATAAATAATGTAAATAATTCAATGTGATTATCTTGTGTGATGACTGTATTATGATGATAGTATATATCTGATAGTATATCTCTGTATCATGAATCAATTTAAGTGGACCCCGACTTAAACAAGTTGAAAAACTTATTCGAGTGTTACCATTTAGTGGTCAATTGTACGGAATATGTACTTCACTGTGCAATCTACTAATAAATGTCTCAATCAATCAATCAAAACACATAGAATCATCATACTGCTGTGATTATATGCATCAAGTGTTCATTCAAGGCTAAGGCAAAATATCGAGATATATATCGTGTATTGCAATATGGCCTTAAAATATCGCAATATTTAATAAAGGCCATATCGCCCAGCCCTAGTTTCAATGATGCCATTTCTGTTTATGTATAATTTTGTCTATTTTGTGTTTATCCTTGAATAAACAGGTCAGTTTCTTGTTACCAACCATTGTGTATTATTCAAACTCCCCTAATTCAGCTGGCTAGTTGTTATCAAGAGTACTAAACCCTTTTCAACATGATTCTGACAACTAAGTAGGCTAAATAACTTTAAACTTTAATACATGCTCGGATAGGCCAGTATCGGTATCAGATCGGAAGTGCAAAAACCTGGATCGGGACATCCCTATACGAGAAGATGAAAGTCATGTTGACAAACTCACACAGGTGCAAAAATCTTTTATCACCAATTTTCCTTTGTCTCTGGTTTTCAGTTATGTTGACATGGGTCAACGAGTCCAAAGGGGTGTCGGGTTCCACTGTACTATATACTGTATGTCTGTGTGTTTTTGTGTTACTTACTTTTTATTCCCTTCATTACTTGATAGAGAGCGGGATCGTGGAGAACGCAGGGAGCGTAGTCGGGACCGTGATAAGGACAGAGAGCGTCGAAGGTCCCGGTCTCGTGAACGCCGTCGTCCTACCCGTTCAAGCGAGCGAGAGAGGGAAAGGCCAGCGGCAGTAGGGGAGGAGGCCGGCGGTAACAGTCGACGTCGAGAGAGAGAGCGCGATCGTGTGGCACCAGCTGGAGCAGACAGTAGGAGCAGGGAAAGGAGTAAAGACCGGGATAGAAAGAGGAGGAGTAGAAGTCGGGATCGCAAACGAGACCGTGAGAGAGCAAAGGGTCTTGATGGAGAGGAAGTCAGCCAAGGAGACGGTGTCGCTGAGGGTGGGGAACGCCTACCAGAGGAAGCTGAAGGAGAAGCAGGTGAGGGTGTGGAGGAGCGCAGGGACAGAGATAGAGATAAGGATCGGGACCGCCGGCGCAGCCATAGGGACAGAGACAGGCGTAGTCGGGGAGACCGAGACAGAGACCGGGATCACAAGAGGGAGCGAGGAGACAGAGATAGGGGTGAGCGCAGGGAGGAGCGCCATGGCTCCTTAAGAGAAGATGTAGGTCCCCAAGATGATGTACCCAATGAGGAGGGGGGAGAAGCAGCACCCAACATGGAGGAGTTCAGGGAAGACGGCATGATGGACCAGCAGTCTGTGCCTGATGAATACGGATCCGGCGAGAACGGCTACAAGATGGAGACAACAGGAGATGAGTACTAATTCAGACCACATAGACTCATAAATTACTTGTTTCATGCTCTACCTTGGCTTCCTAACTTAATGGTATGGCAAAGGTACATACATAGTCCATAGCAAGCCCCACAACGAGAAAATATTCCACTTTGTAAAAGATTCAGTGTGGAATTTCATCTACTGATTCATGCCACACACTCAATCTATTTTAGCCATGCAAGCTCTTCATTTTGCCTCTTGGTTTCAGGAAGATGTTTTAATCCTAAATCACTAGTTGTCATTGTTTTGTCGATTCCAAGTCCAATTGGTTAGACACTTTCTGTTAAGTGTATGAAAATTGAAGGACTTTGATGATGGTTCTGTTAAGTTGATTAAAAAGGGTTTTTTATTTTATTTGTTGTCTGTAAGGTTCTTATAGCAACGCTGAGTCTTGTTTCCATTGCCTTTGTATTTATAAAAATAAAAAAAGGCATTTTATCATAATGACAATTGTATGGTTTAGAGGTTCCAACTTGGTGTTTTCATCTGTGCTACTCATGTTGTGCATAGTTAAAAAATGAAATCCTCTTTAACTGTATGAACTTTCCTGTGTGTGCGATGCTTTTTATCCAGTTTTAAACTGTTTTAATCTGATTTTGAGGTTTTTTTAATTAGTTTTTTTCTACGCACAGGCTGTTCGAAAAAATCTTATCTGATTACTTTTGACAATCGGACATTCGGAGACAACACTATCTCACAGGAAAATCTACTTAAAAAGATTGGTGAGCTGCATGAAAACCTAACACATGTTGGATGAGAGGCTGAAGAGGGACTTACTCTTTGCTAGTACCTTCAAGTCTCTTGACTGCGACCAGCTGGATATAGAGGGGTTTGGATTTTTACCGGAAGTGCATGTCGTATTTAGAGATGTCCAATAAATGCTTTAAAATGTAATATCGGAAATTATCGGTATCAGGTTTTTTTATTATCTGTATCGTTTTTTATTTTTATTATTTGATTTTTTTTAAATTAAATCAACATAAAAAACACAAGATACACTTACAATTAGTGCACCAACCCAAAGAATCTCCCTACCCCATTTACACTCATTCACACCAAAGAGTTGTTTCTTTCTGTTATTAATATTCTGGTTCCTACATTATATATCAATATATATCAATACAGTCTGCAAGGGATACAGTCCGTAAGCACACATGATTGTGCGTGCTGCTGGTCCACTAATAGTCCTAACCTTTAACAGTTAATTTTACTCATTATCATTAATTACTAGTTTCTATGTAACTGTTTTTATATTGTTTTACTTTCTTTTTTATTCAAGAAAATGTTTTTATTTATTCATATTTTATTTTGTTATTTTTAAAAAGGACCTTATCTTCACCATACCTGGTTGTCCAAATTAGGCATAATAATGTGTTAATTCCACGACTGCATATATCGGTTGATATCGGTATCGGTAATTAAAGAGTTGGACAATATCAGATATCGGCAAAAAGCCATTATCGGACATCCCTAGTCGTAATCTATTTTGAAGGGTGAGCGTTCACGATAGCGCTACACGTAACATTTCCGAAAAATTTTGTGGGAAATAACATTTCCAAGCACATCAATTTAATGTAAATTGGGGCTGTTACTCTATTTTTACTTATAAAATGTTTTCCCTGACAGGATTTGGACAAACACGAAGTCATAAGCATGTCACATCTTGGTTGATTAGAGCAATCCATGCTCTTCTTTTCAGCCGCTTCTGTTTGTCCAGAAATACGCTTAGGAATGTGATACAAGTAGGGATGATGTTCGAAAACCGGTTCTCCCGATGCTTTGATAAGAAAAGAACCGATTCCATGGATTCGAATCCCTTTTTGAGAACTGGTTCCCGTTATCGAAGCCACTATACCGTATTTTCGCGACCATAGGGCGCACCGTATTAAAAGGCGCCGTGTCAGTTACGGGTGCTATTTCTGTATTTAACGCATAAATAAGGCGCAGCGTATTTTTGGGCGCAGGCATGGTTAAACTTATACGCTAGCATGCTTGGACGTTGTTTTAAAAAGGCAGCAGGAGCAAAGCTGAATTCGGTTGTACTTTATTGAAGTATTTATCAATGTACTCACATTATTTTTTTGATCAATCCTCATCCACAAATCCAATCAAAGTCCTCATCTTCTGTGTCCGAAATGAACAGCTGGGCAAGTTCTCCATCAAACACGCCAGATTCCCTCTCGTCATTATCAAAGTCAGTCTCGTTGCCGTGGGGCTCCTCGGAAAAGATGCCGGCTTTTGCGAAAGCTGGAACAACAGTGCAAGCAGACACGTTAGCGCAAGCATTCACGATCCATTCACAAATTGTGGCGTAACTCGCCCGACGCTGCCTCCCAGTTTTCGTGAAGCTGTGTTCGTCTGTCATCCATCGCTCACAACTTCACTTTGAACGTCCTGTTTACACCCTTGTCCAGCGGTTGGAGTTCCTTCGTTATGCCTTAATGATGACTCCAGGTGGAAACTTTTCTTTTGGCAAATCTGAGCCCGCCTCTGCAAATGCGGGCACTGTTTTTTGGGATCCTTCATCTTCCTGTTAGCGGCCTTTCTCTTCTACTCCAAGTAAGGGGACTCCCTGGACCGATGTGTTGTCCGCAGGCGGAGAAGGTCTCCAAGCCGGATTCACTTTGGGGCTCATTCTCCTTCTCTTCCGAGCCTGCCACTCTCAAACAGTTGCATGCCTCTGTCAGTGACTGAGAAGCCAGCCGCCCGGGACCTGCACCTTCTGGAAGCCCGGCCACAGAAACTTGGTCCCCTGCAACTTTCCCTCCTCTTACGGCTACCTGCATGCCAGCAGGCGGATGTCCTACAGGGAGCTGTCCGCCGCTCCGCTCTTCCTTCCAGCGCAGACGGCTGGTTAAGGATGCGATGCACCTGCTCCTATCACCTAACGAGGGCTTACACTGGTGTGGGAACCTGTCTAGTTTGCTCTTCTGCAAGTCAAGCGGACGTTCCCAAAACCCTCAGTGGTGATTACATCATGCAGCACGTCCGCATGACGGGGCGTTCACCCTGCCGTTCCCCGGTTTATCTTCTAATACAGGAGCATTCATTTTAGATAACTCGCTGATCTCAAATAGAGTATCTTTTAACATATACACATCGTCTTGAGTACCACGTCTTCTTTTCAGCAGTCCTCCCATTCTCTGTATACCGGTAATTGTTTATGGACCATCACAGGACTCTTGCTCTTTTATCAGTTATTTTTGGGGGGATTTTAAGCAGCACATCACACCGCAAGCTTCAAATCAGAAACCATGTTCTTATAAAAAATTACGGATTTTACTCAAAGCCAGAGATGCAGCATACAGGTCAGTTAATGGAGTCAGCTACCGCTCAGCCAGAGCTAAACTGAAAAGGGACATCAATGATTGTACACCAATGATTGTAGGACTGTGCACCCTAACAATTATATGGTGAAATTTGCGGACGATACCGTGCTCCTAAGCCTTCTACACAAGGATACGGACCCCTCTGTGTACCAAGACGAGATAGACCTATTTATTAGGTGGTGTGACACTAACCATCTTATTTTAAATGTGACCAAGACACAGGAAATGGTTTTGGATCCGAGGAAAGTGACTGACCATGAGCCAGTGGTCATCAAAAATCAGGAAATCACCCAGGTATCCTCATATAAATATTTAGGGGTTCATATTGATAATCTTCTCTGCTGGAAGACACATATTGACAAACTGTGCAATAGACTGCAACAGAGGCTATATTTTTTGCGAAGATTAAGATTGTACGGCGTAAGCAGCCACATCATGATGATTTTCTACCGTGCCATTGTAGAGAGCATCATTAGATACGGGATCACCTCATGGTTTGACAACCTAACCGTTAAGCTAAAAAGCAAACTGGCCGGCATGCATAAAACGGCAATGAAAATCGTAGGGAGGAAAGAATATCAGCCTATACAGAGCATCTATGAGCAGGCAGTTAGGAAAAAAGCTAAGAAAATTATTTCCAACTCACAACACCCACTCTTTCCTGAATATGGAACCCTGCCATCAGGGAGAAGACTCCGGGTCCCACTATGCAAATCTAACCGCCTTAAATTATCATTTGTCCCAGCCTCCATTAAGCTGACCAAAAATGTGCAATAGGATTTTAATACATAGGTTAGCACTTTTTTTTTAGCACATAGCACTTTAGAACTAAGCACTTTAGCACACAGCACTTTATCCATGAGCTCTAGTGCAATGCACATTGGTTTTTTATCTTTATCTCCATACTGTAGATTTTATGCCTACATCAAAGTGCCACCTATGTCTATCAAGCTCCATGTTCTGATATTTAAATGTTAGTTGTATGGTTGTGGTTGTGTCTGTGCTTGTGTTTTTGTTCTGTTGTTTTTGGGTATGTTAAGAAAGCAATGATGCACTGTGCCCAAGACAATTTTCCCCGCGGGGACAATAAAGTTGAACCTTGAACCTTGAACCTTGATCAAGGAGGCTAAACACGACTTTCAAAGCAACATTTCACAGACAATGATCCGAAGCAGGCCTGGCAGGGATTTATACATGTCACCAAGTACATGAGTAGCAACTCCACTCTATCCAACAGGGATGCCTCTCTAGCTGAGGAGCTTAACTGCTTTTTGCAAGATTTGAGATTAAGAGACCATCTGGGGATGTGCTGTCCCCACTTCATGATAGTCAACCATTTATAGTTCAGGAGTGCAATGTTAGGCATGTGCTCAGGTTAGTGGACCCAAAGAAGGCTGCTGGAAGTACCAGGCGAAATATTTTCAATCTTTCCCTCACCACAGCCATCATCCCCTCCTGTCCGGAGATCTTCACCATCATCACAATTGCAAATAAGCCCTCCCCCAGGACTTTAAATTACTATAGACCTGCGGCACTTATCCTTATTATAATGAAATGTGTTGAAAGGGTTTGTATTAAACCACATCCAAGCCAGCCTCCCAAAAACATTAGACCCGTTGCAGTTTGTAAACAGGTCAACGGAGGACGGCATCACCATCGCTCTTTACACAGCCCTGGAGCACATCAGGACATGCGTCTCGATGCTGTTTGTGGATTACAGGTTTGCGTTCAACACCATCATCCACAACATTCTCATTGGGAAGCTGTGTGATCTTGGCCCCTCTCCCCAAATCTGCTCATGGATCATGGATTTTTTCACCAACCGACCCCAGTCAGTGAAGCTTTGCCTCCACACAGCCTCCAGTCTCACCCTCAGCACCGGCTCCCCACAACACTGTTGATTACTCTACTCTTTGTACACCTATGACTTCACATTGTCCCTCGAGTAATACCATTAGAAAGTTTGCGGATGACACAACCCTAGTGGGTTGTCATCTCAGGGCATTCAATTGATCGCAACTGGACTGCGTGGTTTGTCTTGGAAGACGTTTCGCCTCTCATCCGAGTAGGCTTCATCACTTCGTGCTCATAGACTTGGATTGCTCAGATCTAGTTCAGCGGCTGGTGCCAAAACCCCAAATATTTATACTCCAAAAACCAGGAGGGTCTACCTGGGCAAGGATGGTTTCACCCTATCGTAGTGAGAAAAACAACCGTTTTGATGCAAACGAGCAATCATAACTGTCAAAGCCAACAACAGTAGTTGAAGTGTGATTTTCCCCTTGTTAGCATTAAGGTATTCTGTGGCAGAAGTTTGTATACTGAGAGAAGAGCCCTGAGGAGTACCAGTGTTCGTGGTTCGACTGTTCGAGACAATCTTCCCCAGCCGCACGGGCTGTCTTCGGTCCGTCAGGAAGTCATTGATCCAACTGCAGAGGGAGTCGGGCACGCTGAGCTGGTAGAGTTTGTCTCGTAGCAGTCCAGGGAGGATGGTGTTGAAGACAGAGCTGAAGTCCACAAATAGGATCCTGGCGTAGGTTCCTGGGGAGTCCAGACGCTCCAGGATGAAGTGGAGGGCCAGGTTCACTGCATCATCCACAGACCTGTTTGCTCTGTAGGTGAACTGCAGTGGGTCCAGGAGGGGGCCGGTGATGTCCTTGAGGTGGGGCAGGACCAAGCGCTCAAAGGACTTTATGACCACAGACGTCAGCGCCATCGGCCTGTAGTCATTAAGCCCTGTGATCCGTGCTTTCTTGGGGACAAGGACGATGGTGCAGGTCTAGAACCAGGAGGGCACATGGCATAGCTCCAGAGAGGTGTTAAAAATAACAGTGAAGACAGGAGCCAGCTGATCCGCGCAGTGTCTCAAAGTGGAGGGGGAGACACCATCCGGCCCGGGGACCTTCCGCCTGTTCAGCTTCAAGAACTGCCGGCGTACATCCTTCTCTCGGATGGAGAGGGCCTTTGATGAAGTCAGTATTGATTTTAAAGTTCTATTCTTTTTTTAAATGTCTTAATGGCCTTGCACCTTATCTATCTGACCTGCTTTTACCATATCAACCCTTGTGGATCCTGAGGTCCTCTGGCACTGGCCTTTTAATTTGCCAAATACTTGAACAAAGACTCGTGGTGTAGCCACCTGTAGAACAACCTTCCAGAGAGCCTCAGACTGCAGAAACCATTGATTTTTTTTTATTATTATTAAAAAAAGGTTAGACGCACCTTTTTTAATCAAGCTTTTTACATCATGCTAAACTCTTAGATTTTTTCAATTGTATTCTATTTTCTATTTTATTTATTACTACGGTGGCACAGGGGTTAGTGCATGTGCCTCACAATACGAAGGTCCTGAGTAGTCCTGAGTTCAGTCCTGGGCTCAGGATCTTTCTGTGTGGAGTTTGCATGTTCTCCCCGTGACTGCGTGGGTTCCCTCCGGGTACTCAGGGTTCCTCCCACCTCCAAAGACATGCACCTGGGGATAGGTAGATTGGCAACACTAAATTGGCCCTAGTGTGTGAATGTGAGTGTGAATGTTGTCTGTCTATCTGTGTTGGCCCTGCGATGAGGTGGCGACTTGTCCAGGGTGTACCTCGCCTTCCGCCCGAATGCAGCTGAGATAGGCTCCAGCACCCCCCGCAACCCCAAAAGGGACAAGCGGTAGAAAATGGATGGATGGACTATTACTCCTTCACTTGTTTTTTATTCATGTATTTAATCAATTATATGATTATTTTATGGATTATCCTTACTCCTATCATGTTTTTTTTAATTCATGTATTGACGTATAATTTATATTTTAGAATATTACTATTTTTAAATAGTGTTAATTTTGTTTGTTTTCCAGTATGGCTTAAAAGTGGCTTTATCTGTCCACGGTGCCATGTTTTGTTGTTGTCAATAGTGGTGTGGGTGTGCGTAGGCGTGTTTTTCTCTTAGTTTCTGGTGTAAAACACTATGTTTCGTCACTTGCCTGTGCATGAAAAGTGCAATATGAATAGGGTTTGATTGACTGATGTGTTTACATTTATTTAAAGACCACCCCTCCAAATAATTGTGCTAAGCCTTTATTTGTAATACAGCACCCTCTGCTGGCTCTAGTGACACATAGTTCCCTGATTCAAATGCCGTACTGATAATTAACAATTGAATTAATTTTAGGATATGTCCGGTGTAAAGTACACACTGTACTGGGCCAGTATTACTGATAAGATTTTTAATTATAATTTTTTTTATTTTTCTCTTTGATTTGTTAAAAAAAAATTGGGGGGGGGGTCAAAATATTTTTTAAATTTGGAACAGTTTAACAATCTTAAAATGCAACCATATAAAACCATGTAATAATATCTCATCTCATATTTAAACAAAATTAGTTAAATTGTGCATCAGTACAAAAATAAACGATCGGCTCTTATTCAAATCCTTTGGGTTTTTTTTTTACCCTTCTGTGTCGAAAACCTATACCCTGAGTTTTTAAACAATGTCCACAATCTCACAATATGAGCAAAACACATCTGTGAAAATATGAGAACTGAAAAGTACCGATCTTACCATGTTATTATATCGATATACAAAATGTAATACATTTGAATAGCTATCTTCCTTTTATATAATTTATTCAGAAATCTTTCATATTGGTATTTATAAAGTTGTTAGTCACTGCATGAGCTGGCCATAGACATCTTATAAGTAGACACAGCATCGACCGCTACTGCCTACTGGCGCTGACAAGACGCGGGGCCGCCATCTTGGAGTGGTGATCCGCTCCACTCAGTGCAATTCATTTGGCAGGAACAATGAACTGTCAGCGCATTTAATTAATCTTACCTCACTGAATACCACTGATTTTCACACGTTTTTTTTGTCATACGTGTAGCTATGATAAAGGACACATGTTTTATTATTCATAGTTTGCTTAACAGTCATAAAATATTCTTATATGCTATAAGTGACCAGACGTTTGAGATCAAAACTGGGAATATAATCCCAGAGAAGGGGGAAAAAGCGGTCAGCTATTTTTAAATTGAAGAAACAATATGATTATGTTATATATACATGCGTATATCGACATAAACAATGTATGAATACATTAGATATCTATATATTTTAGGGACCTATAGACTATCTCTGTTGCTGCAGCAGCAGAGAGTTTATTCTGTCTTGACACTTTGTATTGATATTTTCTATTACATTCTTCCCTTAAATGATCATGTTTACATTGTTTTATATGTATTTTTTATGTATGTCGCTTTGGATAAAAGCGTCTGCCAAATACTTACACATAAACATATATAAACACCTGAAAGTATTTATATCAGCTAAAACCACCAATCTGTTTCACTGGATTCAGAATTAAACCAAATTCTGTTTTACCCAACAATGTTAGTATTTGAATATTGTTACTTGAAGACTTATTCCTGGTTACAATTATACTGTTAAGAAAGTATTGTCTTATACTTTGCCTAAAATGAGAATGCATCATAATCAGTGGTGAATTTTGTTTTTGATTTCAGTACTATTGAAGATCTTTGCTCCTTCTCAACTCTGTGGTAATATTCTTTTCACAAAATACAACCAATAGTACGTTAATGTTAAATCTTACTTGTGAAAAGTAATCCCCCGATTCCTATTTTCAACAGTCCGCTCATTTGAGCAGGAAAATGTTTAACACCAGCCCGGCATCTTTGTTTTTTACCTGTCAACTGCAGGGGTGGGTAGTAATGCACTACATTTACTCCGTTACATCTACTTGAGTAACTTTTGGGATAAATTGTACTTCTCGGTGAGTCGGGCTCAGTGTAATCATCGTGTAAATACAAACTTCTCCCTATCGGCGTATTACGGATACGGCAACAGCTGACTAGTTAGCAGGTGTGTAGTTTGTTGTGAGTTTATGCACTGTGTTGGTTTTGTTCTTTGAACAAGGTGATGTTCATGCACGGTTCATTTTATGCACCAGTAAAAAAACATGGTAACACTTTAGTATGGGGAACATATTCACCATTAATTAGTTGCTTATCAACATGCAAATTAGTAACATATTGGCTCTTAACTAGTCATTATTAAGTACTTATTCGGCATGGCCTTATTATAACCCTAACCCTAACCAAATAACTCTAAATTAAGTCTTTATTGTGAAGTGAATTACATTTATATAGCGCTTTTTCTCAAGTGACTCAACACACTTTACATTGTGAAACCCAATATCTAAGTTACATTTAAACCAGTGTGGGAGCAGGTGGGTAAAGTGTCTTGCCCAAGGACACAACGGCAGTGACTAGGATGGCGGAAGCGGGGATCGAACCTGCAACCCTCAAGTTGCTGGCACGGCCGCTCTTCCAACCGAGCTATTACTTAGAATATGTCCCCCTAGTGTCCAAATAACTCTAAATTAAGTCTTTGTTACTTAGAATATGTTCCCCATACTAAAGTGTTACCAAAAACAAATAACTTTGTCTTGAACTTGAAAAAATAAAACGTTTTATTTTTCACTAAAGAAGGGTTCGGTGAATGCGCATAAGATATATATATATATATATATATATATATATATATATATATATATATATATATATATATATATATCCTGAAAATATGCAAACAAAACTGTGTTTAGATCATTGATACTTCAAATTTGCATAAATAAATCTTAAGGAATATAACATAACTTGGCTTCTGAGAGCTTCAAAATGTAATGAATAAAATGCTAAAGTTGTTGATAAAAAAGCAATTATTTTAATAATTAAATATGGTCATTTTAAATGAATTATTATGATCATTTAAAATGTATTATTTCAAATATGTTTATTTTAATGTATAATTCTATGGCTGGATGTAATAAGGAGTCAGAAAAAATACAAATAAAAATACAATTAATTTTGATGTTTTTAGCAAAATATAGTAAAAATTTATTTAGTTTTTTTTTTTAAAATTAATGAATATATTTATTTTTAGGTAAGATAAACAAAATAATACAATTTATCTCTAGTCTGGATGATTTAGTTCTTGTCACCCTGTTGTCCTCCCGTCTCTTCTCTGAGGATGGCTCCATGAGCTGGGCAAACGCCTGGAGATGCCCTACGTCAACAACACGGTCGGCGGCCCGTCGGTGCGCAGCTCGTACATCGCCGCCCTCTACTTCACCCTCAGCAGCCTGACCAGCGTCGGCTTTGGCAACGTGTGCGCCAACACGGACGCCGAGAAGATCTTCTCCATCTGCACCATGCTCATCGGCGGTATGCCGGACGCCTCGTATGGAATAACGTGATTGAGCAAGCACGCTGTTTATATCGTGGGAAAGCGGACGTGAAGAAAGGCTGTCCTCACTCAGGTCCGCATGGAGCTGGAGGGGGCGTGGCCTCCAGCTCCGGCTGAAAATCGGGAGATTTTCGGGAGAATACTTGTCCCGGGAGGTTTTCGGGAGAGGCGCTGAATTTCGGGAGTCTCCCGGAAAATTCGGGAGGGTTGGCAAGTATGGCCGGACGCCGCGTATGGAATAACGTGATTGGGCAGGCATGATGTTTATATCGTGGGAAAGCGGACGTGAAAAAAGGCTGTCCGGCTGAAAATCGGGAGATTTTCGGGAGAATACTTGTCCCGGGAGGTTTTCGGGAGAGGCGCTGAATTTCGGGAGTCTCCCGGAAAATTCAGGAGGGTTGGCAGGTATGGGCTACTCTACCCACCTCTGGTCAACTGTCAGTTTAGGCCATACTTGCCAACCCTCCCGGATTTTCCGGGAGACTCCCAAAATTCAGCGCCTCTCCCGAAAACCTCCCAAGGACAAATTATCTCCCGAAATTCAGGCGGACTCAGGTCCGCTTTCCCACAATATAAACGGTGTGCCTGCCCAATGACGTTATAACTGTAGATTGATGGAGGGCGAGTTCTTGATTCCTTATGTGGGTTTATTGTTAAGCAGTTTCATTAACGTCCTCCCAGCGTGGTAACAACACACAACAGCAGTCACGTTTTGGTCTACCGTAAAGCAGTTCGTCTGCCGTAAACAGCAATGTTGTGACACTCTTAAACAGGACAATACTGCCATCTAGTGCATTTGATGAAAGCACTTTTGTGCGTGCCACACAGCAATGCATCATCAGAGAGGGTGTTCAGCATGGTTAGAAAAATAGTGACAGAGAATAGAACAAGGATGGACAATTCAACCCTTAACTCAACAAGTATATGTGTAAATAAATGAACACTGATATTCAAGTATTTCTTTTATATATATATATATATATATATATATATATATGTATGTGTGGGGGAAAAAAATCACAAGACTATTTCATCTCTACAGGCCTGTTTCATGAGGGGGGGTACCCTCAATCATCAGGAGATTTTAATGGGAGCATTCGCATACCATGGTTTATATAGGGCACAGAGTGGGTGGGTACAGGCTGGCCTAGGGGCGTGGTGATTGGCTCATGTGTTACCTAGGAGGTGTTTCCGTCTATGGCGGCATGTTGTTACAATTTCGCTGCGCTTGTTGAGGGATGACAGGTCTGGACGGTAAATAATAAACAGTTTCTCTTTCAAGCATAGGTTGCATCTTTTATTACCACTATTGTAAGGTGTGCTGGATGCAAGAATTTGCCATGTTATTGAATATTCAACATTATTGTCTTTGAGGTCCCAAATGTGTTTGCTGAGTTCTGTGGTATTTCGCAGGTTTTTGTTCCTGAAGGAAGCCTTGTGATTGTTCCATCTGGTTTTGAATTCACCCTCGGTTAATCCTACATATGTGTCGGATGTGTTAATGTCCTTGCGTATTACCTTAGATTGGTAGACAACTGATGTTTGTAAGCACCACCCGTTGAGGGGGCAATCAGGTTTCTTTCGACAGTTACATGCTTTGTTGGTTTTGGAGTCGCTCTGACTGGGGGTCGACGGCTCATTTGCAATTGTTTTGTTGTGGTTTGAGATGATTTATATACAATAAAATAAATATATATTTATAGCTAGAATTCACTGAAATATATATATATATATATATATATATATATATATATATATATATATAGATATCTCAGTGGCCTAGTGGTTAGAGTGTCCGCCCTGAGATCAGTAGGTTGTGAGTTCAAACCCCGGCCGAGTCATACCAAAGACTATAAAAATGGGACCCATTACCTTCCTGCTTGGCACTCAGCATCAAGGGTTGGAATTGGGGGTTAAATCACCAAAAATTATTCCCGGGCGCGGCCACCGCTGCTGCCCACTGCTCCCCTCACCTCCCAGGGGGCGATCAAGGGTGATGGGTCAAATGCAGAGAATAATTTCGCCACACCTAGTGTGTGTGTGACAATCATTGGCACTTTAACTTTAACTCCCGAAATCGTAGGTCTCAAGGTTGGCAAGTATGGTTTAGGCTGCTCGCCGGCTCCTCATCACCACTTCAAGATGGCGGCCTAATTTCTCGCGCCACAACAGCCAATGCTGCGTCTACTTATAAGATGTCTATAGAGCTGGCCGCCTGTCACTATTTTTTTTTTTTAATTGTGATTTACGTCACTGCTACGTCATCCATCCACTTTACGTCGCCTAGAGGCTCAATTGACGTTAATTCCATTCAATTCCTCGTCCTGGTCGGGAAGGACTCTGTCGTGTGGTGGCGTCCTGCCGCTGGTCCTCGTCCTCCATTGTGTTTCCCCTCGACGACGTTCCTCAGCATGAAGCTGGCGATGCTGTGAAGCAAAGACTGAGGCGGGAATCAGCGGATGGGAGCCGAGAATGATGTCTTCTTACTACCATCCAACCAAGGAGGCAGACATGGCGGCCATGGCGGAGCCGCTCTGCCTAGAAAGAGGTACTGAACGTGATTTATTAGTAAATTCATCTCGGCTCAATGTCGGAACACTTCAAATATATTTACTTTACTTTTATTTACCCCGTAGCGTAATAGCGTTAACGCTGGTTGTGCGTCTATAAGCAGATATAATTATATGTGTCTATCGTAGGCTCTATCAATTTGGTGACGTCACAGCCCGCCATGGTAAAAGTAGACAATGTTATGTTGGGATACTCGTCTTTTATAAACATTTGTTTTGGTTAACCGTCAGTTTTGGCTGTACAATAATCCGTTACTCATGCGTGACCGTGACGTCAGCAGGCGTAAACGGTGGCGTGCCGATGTGAAGCTTAGTTCATGGCGCTTATTTCGGCCCAGAGCTCGTCTTTATCGGCCTTTGGCATATGCATACTTGCCAACCTTGAGACCTCAGAATTAGGGAGATATTCTAAAGGCTCGCTGGAGGGTGGGGGGTGTATATATATATATATATATATATATATATATATATATATATATATATATATATATATATATATATATATATATTAGGGATGTCCGATAATGACTTTTTGCCGATATCCCGATATTGTCCAACTCAATTACCGATACCGATATCAACCGATACCGATATATACAGTCGTGGAATTAACACATTATTATGCCTAATTTAGACAACCAGGTATGGTGAAGATAATGTCCTTTTTCTAAAATTAATAAAATAAAATAAGATAAATACATTAAAAACATTTTCTTGAATAAAAAAGAAAGTAAAACAATATAAAAACAGTTACATAGAAACTAATAATTGATGAAAATGAGTCAAATTAACTGTTAAAGGTTAGTACTATTAGTGGACCAGCAGCACGCACAATCATGTGTGCTTACGGACTGTATCCCTTGCAGACTGTATTGATATATATTGATATATAATGTAGGAACCAGAATATTAATAACAGAAAGAAACAACCCTTTTGTGTGAATGAGTGTGAATGGGGGAGGGGGGTTTTTTGGGTTGGTGCAAGTAAGTACCGGATTTTTCGGAGTATAAGTCGCACCTGCCGAAAATGCATAATAAAGAAGGAAAAAAAACATATATAGATATATATTGACAATAAAACATTTGTACATGTACACATCTTTTTTGGTAGTAAAGTGGAGTTGTTGTTTTTAACAAGTTCATTTTGCTAGTTGTTGTGGTAAAATCGAGGTTAATACTACCATGCTTTTATTGTGAAGTCTGCTTTGCACCAAACAGGAAGTCACCGTGTACCGCATTTTTCGGAGTATAAGTCGCACCGGAGTACAAGTCGCACCTGCCGAAAATGCATAATAAAGAAGGAAAAAAACATATATAAGTCGCACTGGAGTATAAGTCGCATTTTTGGGGGAAATTTATTTGATAAAAGCAAACACCAAGAATAAACATTTGAAAGGCAATTTAAAATAAATAAAGAATAGTGAACAACAGGCTGAATAAGTGTACGTTATATGAGGCATAAATAACCAACTGGTATGTTAACGTAACATATTATGGTAAGAGTCATTCAAATAACTATAACATATAGAACATGCTATACGTTTACCAAACAATCTGTCACTCCTAATCGCTAAATCCCATGAAATCTTATACGTCTAGTCTCTTACGTGAATGAGCTAAATAATAATATTTGATATTTTACGGTAGTGTGTTAATAATTTCACACATAAGTCGCTCCTGAGTATAAGTCGCACCCCCGGCCAAACTATGAAAAAAACTGTGACTTATAGTCCGAAAAATACGGTAAGTGTATCTTGTGTTTTTTATGTTGATTTAATAAAAAATAAAAATAAATAAATAAAAAAAAAACAAAAAACCCATACTGATAATAAAAAAAACGATATTGATAATTTTCGATATTACATTTTAAAGCATTTATCGTTCGATAATATCGGATCGGACGTCTTATTAAGAACCACTGCTTTAGAGATTTATTACTCAAGTAAAAGTAAGGAGTAGTCACCTAAATATTTACTTGAGTAAAAGTAAAATTATGTTGTGAAAAAACTACTCAAGTACTGAGTAACTGATGAGTAACCTGTTCGTTTAATGATGACAGCAACAAATAATGCACAAAAACATAACCAGCAGCACGCACAATCATGTGTGCTTACGGACTGTATCCCTTGCAGACTGTATTGATATATATTGATATATAATGTAGGAACCACAATATTAATAACAGAAAGAAACAACCCTTTTGTGTGAATGAGTGTGAATGGGGGAGGGAGGTTTTTTTGGGTTGGTGCACTAATTGTAAGTGTATCTTGTGTTTTTTATGTTGATTTAATAAAAAAACAAAAACAAAAAAACCATACCAATAATAAAAAAAAACGATGATATGTATGATAATTTCTGATATTACATTTTAAAGCATTTATCGGCCGATAATATATATACCGTGCGTCGGTTGAGGTGGGCGGGGTTTGGTAGCGGGGGTGTATAATGTAGCCCGGAAGAGTTAGGGCTGCATGGGATTCTGGGTATTTGTTCTGTTGTGTTTATGTTGTGTTAAGGTGCAGATGTTCTCCCGAAATGTGTTTGTCAATCTTGTTTGATGTGGGTTCACAGTGTGGCGCATTATTAGTAAGAGTGTTAAAGTTTTTTATACCGCCACCGTCACTGTAACCTGTGTGGTTGTTGACCAAGTATGTCTTGCTGTCACTTACGTGAGCAAGTAGAAGCCCCATACAACATGTGACTGGGCCGGCATGCTAGGCACGTTCGAGAGAATAAGGTGTGGGCCGCGTGTCTGAGACCCTTAGTTTATACATAGCACAAAGCAAAAAAAACAACCTTGTATGCAGTGTAATTTCGTTTTAAATTTCAAAAGATTTTTGTGGCTCCCATTGTTTTCTTTTATTTTTAAAACTGGTCAAAATGGCTCTTTGACTGGTAAAGGTTGCCGACCCCTGCACTAGGAGCTAAGCACCATCACACTAAGCATCATACTGGCTTTGTTAGACAAGATCATAGACTGTATTGGACAATATAGTTTACATACGAAATGTCCATTTCCATTTATTACAAGCAATAAGAAAACGTAAATGCCTTACTTACCTATCAAGGAGCAAATTAGCAAGTTCGTCTCCATCTTTCAAATGCGTCCTCAATACAAATCCTGGTTTTGTTCCTGGCTTTGTCATGAATAATGTAAGAATCGTAACAATGCCTTTGAGATTTGCTAAGTTTGACATGTTTAGTAACTTTACCAGTGGCAGTAGCCAGACGAAGAGGGCGGTGTGTAACTGGCAACCTGGATGTGACACACTCACAGACTTTCTAATTGGTCGAACGGTAGATCGAAATAAACAATAATTATATTTCAGGGCTGTAAATCTAATTTTGAAATGAGCATATCCCGGCTGAACTACTGTTATCAGTTATAAAGGTATTCGAGAAGAACATGATTTATTAATGCCTTTTGACATGTCGGGGCCATTTAATAACCTGACATGAAATTATTACATATGGTTCCTTTAAGTCAGTCACCTGCTTTGTGTGTGCGTGTGTGTTAGATGTGTGTAGGGTGATTGAGTTGTTGGACCGGTTGCAGCGCAGAGGTGAGCTGCCTCCTCCCAAACTGCAGGCCCTGCAGAGAGTCCTACAGAGCAAGTTCTGTGCCGCCATCAGAGAGGTATGGAAGTTCAGTACAGTCTGCCCTCGTTTATTGCTGTTTATTAGTTCCGGACATGACCGTAATGAATGAATTCCCACATAGTAGGAAAAATTAATTATAAATTTAATATTTTCAAAGCTAAAGCATAAAAACAACTTGTTTACGACCTTCTAAATACGTTTTTCAACATAATGACAGACCTCTAGACATGTCACCTTTACACTCTTTTTATCCACTATAGCAAGGGTGCCCACACTCTTCTAGTAGGCAAGCTACTTATTAAATGACCAAGTCGAGATGATCTACATATATAAATGTATGTATATGTATATACATATATATACAGTATATATATATATATGTATATATATATATATATATATATATATATATATATATATATATATATATATATAATGCACATATATTTATATAATGCACATATATTTATATAATGTGCATATGTGTGTATGTGTATATATATGTATGTATGTGTATGTATATATATATATGTGTGTGTATATATATATATATATATATATATATATATATATATATATATACGTGTATATACTGTATATATGTGTATATATATATATTTATGTATTTATGTGTGTATATATGTATGTATGTATGTATGTATATGTATATATATATATATATATATATATATATATATATATATGTATGTACGGTATGTGTGTATATATATATATATATATATACATATGTATGTATACATATGAATGTGAATATATATATATATATATTTAAAAAATATAATCTTAGACAAATTGATGCACTTTAAATTTAAAAAACTATGTTGATAAAGTTATTCTGTGTTGTAAGTTGATCTATATTTCTTTCTTTTTTCTTGTTTTTTTTTTATTAATGTTAAGGATACAACGTTATGCAGAGGTGTACTTGCAACAATTTTATAGACAAATTAAACTACTTATAGTTGCGGCGGAGAATGGGGTGAGGGGTTGCAAAATAACATACCACAATGTGTTTATATTTGAAATAAAACTAAACTAGGGAACTTTTGTAATTTGTAGAACAGTAAAACTGTCGTCAAGTATTTGCCTCCTCATGTAATATTTCAGAATGGATAGCTCAGTGGTTATGACACTCACTTGTTAAACAAAGATTTTGACCTTGAGTCCCAGTTGATTCATGGCATAACTTTTTTTTTACACTGATTTAACAGCAATTTGCGATGGAAGTTAAAACCCCTTATTTTTTCCCGGAAATATCCTTTTACACTGTGAATTTTCTCTGTTTCCCTTCAGGTATATGAGCAGCTGTATGACACTCTAGAAATTGTCGGAGGACCAGAGGTGCGAGCGCAGGCAACAGCCAAGGTACTACAGTGCATACTAACTAGATGTATACCGTATTTTCCGCACTATAAGGCGCACCGGATTATAAGGCGCACCTTCAATGAATGGCAGATTTCAAAACTTTGTTCATATATAAGGCGCACCGGATTATAAGGCGCACCTATGCATCCATTAGACGGAGCTAAAGGGAATGTCAACAAAACAGTCAGATAGGTCAGTCAAACTTTATAAATAGATTACAAACCAGCGTTCTGACAACTCCGTTCACTCCCAAAATGAATAAACAGCTGTTTTATTATTTTCCCCGAGGTAAGGTCAGTGACGTGGTGTTTTGTTTATCTTTTAACAACAGCAAGGTATAACATGTAGTGCAACATTTATATTACATAGTGGAGGGGAACTTTTCCCTGATTCAGTAAACAGGTAAAAAACAGTGATACTGTTACGGTAAATCAAACGTTAGTGCAATCACAATATAGTAACACTCCAAATAGTGCAGAGCAATAACAATATATCAATAACTCAACGTTGCTCAAACGTAGTGATGTGCGGTGAGGTTGATGGCTGGTGAAAGCACTGACTTCATCACAGTCAGATTTACAAACATATGAACCCTAAAGAGTATCTTATTCGCCATTTGATTGGCAGCAGTTAACGGGTTATGTTTAAAAGCTCATACCAGCATTCTTCCCTGCTTGGCACTCAGCATCAAGGGTTGGAATTGGGGGTTAAATCACCAAAAATTATTCCTGGGCGCGGCGCCGCCGCTGCCCACTGCTCCCCTCACCTCCCAGGGGGTGAACAAGGGGATGGGTCAAATGCAGAGGACAAATTTCATTACACCTAGTGTGTGTGTGTGTGACAATCATTGGTACTTTAACTTAACTTTAACTTTACACATACAAACTGTAGCACACAAAAAAGCACATTTAATAAAAAAAACTTTATTATGGTCTTACCTTTACTTATAAATGAAGTCCATGCGCCGCTGTTGTGCTGGATTAATGCACCCCCTGACGGGAGTGTTATATCAACTAAAGCCCTCACTTAAACTTTCCACGTGCAAGATTGAATCTATTTAAAAAAGTGTAACCGAGGGTTTATAAATGTCGCCTATACTGTATGAAACTACAAAATAACAAACACGGAGGCTCCAGTTTACACGAGGACCACTTTATTTACCTTCTTTCCAAAACCTCCGCTCCACTCCAACGTGTCATCACTTCCGCTCTTAGCGCCTTCAAAATAAGAGCTCGAGGCATATACTGTAAAACAGCGCATAACAGGAACTTAACATCACAAAGAGGAAAGCCCATAAAAATAGGTTACAAAAGTTATTTAATAAGAAGCCAAAAAGTGCAAAAACAATAATGTTCGTGTTGGAGGAGTTGTGAATTAGGTACACCTGCAGTCTGCAGGTGTACCTAATGTTGTGGCCCTGCAGTCATTCACAACTCCTCCAACACAAACATTATTGTTTTTGCACTTTTTGGCTTCTTATGAAATAACTTTTTTAAATAGATTCAATCTTGCACGTGGAAAGTTTAAGTGTGGGCTTTAGTTGATATAACACTCCCGTCAGGGGGTGCATTCTACGGCGGGGCGCAGGAGGCGGGATTACTGCGAGCCTCAGCCAGTGCGTCTTTTGCAGCCGTTTTATGATCGCTCAGCACAAGAAATACGTTACACACATACAGTTGTTGACAAAATACACTGTACATTATATACCTCAGCTAACTAAACTATGGAAATGTATAATATAGTTCATATAGCAATACAGTCTCACTGCACAGCAGGCCAGCAGTTAGCCGAGTCCGCAATCCATGTTGAGGCACAACGCAGTGACGTGCCTCAACTGGCTGCCGTTCACCGCACCGTCTCTTCTCAGTATTTGAACGGCAAATGTGAAAATTCAGCGATTTTGAATAAAAATAATCGAAAACTGGTGAAGTTAAATGGAAAATAACTTTATAGTATAATCACTGAATACATATAACAATCTAATTAATTTGTTTTCTTTTTACATTTTTTTTCTTTCCATGATAGTCACTGCTCAAATGTTAATGTCACACAACACACAAAATAAACATGTAAAGCTCACTTTATGAAGTTATTCCTCATCCACAAATCCCTCGAATTCTTCTTCTTCAGTGTCCGAATTAAACAGTTGGGCGAATACGGCATCCAACATGCCCGCTGCTGCTCTATTCCCGTGTTCTACTGCGTGACTGATTGCCTTGAGTTTAAACTCTGCGTCGTAAGCGTGTCTCTTAATAGGAGCCATTTTGGGGTCTTTACATAAACACACAAATGGAAATGAAACGGCTCGCCTCGCGCAGTCATATATCCCACCATGCACCGCGCGCTTCTTCTTCTTCTACGGGGGAAAATGAAGTTGGCGTAGTTACCGTAGTTGCGAGACCTGTTGTGGCTCAATATTGGTCCATATATAAGGCGCACTGTCAGCTTTTGAGAAAATTTGAGGTTTTTAGGTGCGCCTTATAGTGCGGAAAATACGGTACATCTTATTGATAGCCTTTATTAAGACGTCCAAACAATAGATCAGAAAGGCAATTTTTTGTAATAGCACAACTATCTTTTGAACTTCTAGACGCTTCAACCATTTTAACAAATGATTACTCCAACAAAATATACTGTACATTAGAGGTGTAACGGTACACAAAAATTTCGGTTCGGTACATACCTCGGTTTTGAGGTCACGGTTCGGTTCATTTTCGGTACAGTAAGAAAACAACAAAATATAAATTTTTTGTTTTTTTATTTACCAAATTTGTAAACAATGGCTTTATCCTTTTAACATTGGGAACACTATAATAATTCTGCCCACGTTAATCAACATTAAACTGCCTCAAGTTGTTGCTCAGATTAAATAAAATGACAAAACTTTTCTTCTACATATAAAAAGTGCAACACTAAACAGTTTCAAGTCAACTCATCATGCTTAGTTTATTACAGCATTTGGGAAGCCTGATTTTTTATGTAAATGTTATATTTTTATCAACATGTGATAGCAGGGACCCTGCCATTCAAAACTAGGCTGCTGCATTTCTAATGATTAATGTAACTATAGCTGAAAAATAGTACAGTAGCAATAGGAGAGACTATTCATCCCTGAACACCATGGAGTTAATGTAGGCTTAATGATGCAGTTACATTATTATATCAACTATCAGAGACAGAAACTCTTCATTTAACATAAGGTCCTTTTTTGCTGCTTCAACACAGCTCAATCAACACAGAAAAAGGTAAAGTGAAATAACAGACAGACAGGGCTTTGCTGTCCGTAACACACACCGCAAAATAGGCTAACGTTATGCTAAAAGCGAATTAGCCTTCACCTCAAGCCAGGACTGCGAGCGAGCTGAGCTGCCTTTTATATTTCTAGAAGGTCAACGGGCTCATAGTGATGTTACTAGTAGTTGACTGGGAGGTGTTTATTATCATTTGGGGAGAGTCCGCAGCCTGATGCTTACCTGCTAAACGCTAAGCACTGACTACATGCGCTCTGAATACGCACTGCTGATTGGCTGTTACCGCTCTGGTTGTAACCAATCAGATGGTTGTGTGGGTGGGACAATGCTGGGTGCTGTGTAGAGTACTGACAGAGAAAGAGGCAGAAGGAAGCGGAGCAGCTTGTTAAGACTTTAGCTTAGGCGGCATATATATATGGACGCCACTTAATATGTCCGTGTGGAAACTCGTTCGGTACACCTCCGAACCGGAACCCCCGTACCGAAACGGTTCAATACAAATACACGTACCGTTACACCCCTACTGTACATACATTATATAGAATACTTTTTTGCTAATCATGACGTGCGTCCTGACCAGGCCACTGTGGCGGCCTTTGCAGCCAGCGAAGGCCACGCCCACCCACGGGTTGTGGAGCTTCCCAAGACAGATGAGGGACTGGGCTTCAATATTATGGGTGGCAAAGAGCAGAACTCCCCCATCTACATCTCCAGAGTGATACCTGGCGGGGTGGCGGACCGCCAGGGGGGGCTGAAGAGAGGGGACCAGCTGCTGTCTGTCAACGGAGTGGTAGGAACATCATGTTACATAGATCATGACACATTGTAGTGCTATTACAGACTAAATCGGTGTGTGTTTGTGGCTCTGCAGAGTGTGGAGGGCGAGCACCACGAGAAAGCCGTGGAATTGTTGAAGGCTGCACAGGGCTCTGTCAAGTTGGTGGTGCGCTACACCCCCAAGGTCCTCGAGGAGATGGAGGCTCGCTTTGAGAAGATGAGGACAGCCCGGAGGCGACAGCAGCACACAAGCTACTCGTGAGACAATATCATCATGTATACAGTACACATGCATCGAGGCGCACATTCCTAGATTGGTTACAGAGCAGCTGCACATAACATTGCCCATGTAGTACAATGATAATATTACCCATGTATTATAATACCATTATACATTTATTAATATAATAACAATATCCATGTAGAACAATGATAATATGACCCATGTATTATAATACTATTATACATGTATTAATATAATAACATTATCCATGTAGTACAATTAGAATATTACCCATGTATTATAATACTATTATACACGTATTAATATAATAACAGTCAAGGCGTTGAGGGGATCCGGTTTGGTGGCTGCAGGGTTAGGTCTCTGCTTTTTGCAGATGATGTGGTCCTGATGGCTTCATCTGGCCAGGATCTTCAGCTCTCACTGGATCGGTTCGCAGCCGAGTGTGAAGCAACTGGGATGAGAATCAGTACGAGTCCATGGTTCTCGCCCGGAAAAGGGTGGAATACCATCTTCGGGTTGGGGAGGAGACCCTGCCCCAAGTGGAGGAGTTCAAGTACCTCGGAGTCTTGTTCACGAGTGAGGGAAGAGTGGATCGTGAGATCGACATGCGGATCGGTGCGGCGTCTTCAGTAATGCGGACGCTGTATCGATCCGTTGTGGTGAAGAAGGAGCTGAGCCGGAAGGCAAAGCTCTCAATTTACCGGTCGATCTACGTTCCCATCCTCACCTATGGTCATGAGCTTTGGGTTATGACCGAAAGGAGAAGATCACGGGTACAAGCGGCCGAAATGAGTTTCCTGCGCCTGGTGGCAGGGCTCTCCCTTAGAGATAGGGTGAGAAGCTCTGTCATCCGGGGGGAGCTCAAAGTAAAGCCGCTGCTCCTCCACATCGAGAGGAACCAGATGAGGTGGTTCGGGCATCTGGTCAGGATGCCACCCGATCGCCTCTCTCGGGAGGTATTTAGGGCACGTCCGACCGGTAGGAGGCCACGGGGAAGACCCAGGACACGTTGGGAAGACTATGTCTCCCGGCTGGCCTGGGAACGCCTCGGGATCCCCCGGGAGGAGCTGGACGAAGTGGCTGGGGAGAGGGAAGTCTGGGCTTCCCTGCTTAGGCTGCTGCCCCCGCGACCCGACCTCGGATAAGCGGAAGAAGATGGATGGATGGATGGATATAATAACATTGCCCATGTAGTACAATGATAATATTACCCATGTATTATAATACCTTTATACATGTATTAATATAATAACATTATCCATGTAGTACAATGAGAATATTACCCATGTACTATACTAACATTATACATTAGGGGTGTAACGGTACACAAAAATTCATTTTCGGTACAGTAAGAAAACAACAAAATATACATTTTGGTTATTTATTTACCAAATTTGTAAACAATGACTTTATCCTTTTAACATTGGGAGCACTATAATAATTCTGCCCACGTTAATCAACATTAAACTGCCTCAAGTTGTTGCTCAGATTAAATAAAATAAAAAAGTGCAACATTAAACAGTTTCAAGTCAACTCATCATGCTTAATTTATTACAGCATTTGGGAAGCCTGATTTTTTTATGTAAATGTTATATTTTTATCAACATGTGATAGCAGGGACCCTGCCATTCAAAACTAGGCTGCTGGATTACTAATGATTAATGTAACTATAGCTGAAAAAATGGTGCAATAGCAATAGAAGAGACTATTCATCCCTGAACACCATGGAATTCATGTAGACTTAATGATGCAGTTACATTATTATATCAACTATCAGAGACAGAAACTCTTCATTTAACATAATGTCCTTTTTTGCTGCTTCAACACAGCTAAATCAACACAGAAAAAAGGTAAAGTGAAATAACAGACAGACAGGGCTTTGCTGTCCGTAACACGCACACACACACACACATACACCGCAAAATGAGCTAACGTTACGCTAAAAGCGAATTAGCCTTCACCTCAAGCCAAGACTGCGAGCGAGCTGAGCTGCCTTTTGTATTTCTCGAAGGTCAACGGGCTCATAGTGATGTTACTAGTAGTTGACTGGGAGGTGTTTATTATCGTTTGGGGAGAGTCCGCTGCCTGATGCTTACCTGCTAAACGCTAAGCACTGACTACATGCGCTCTGAATACGCACTGCTGATTGGCTGTTACCGTTCTGAATACGCACTGCTGATTGGCTACCGCTCTGTGTGTAACCAATCAGATGGTTGTGTGGGTGGGACAATGCTGGGTGCTGTGGAGAGGACTGACAGAAACAGAGGCAGAAGGAAGCGGAGGCGGCTACTTAATATGTCCGTGTGGAAACTCGTTCGGTACACCTCCGAACCGAAACCCCCGTACCGAAACGGTTCAATACAAATACACGTACCGTTACACCCCTATTATCATATATTAATACAATAACATTATCCATGTAGTACAATGAGAATATTACCCATGTATTATAATAACATTTTCCATGTATTATATTTATAACATTACCCATGCAGTAGCATTAAATTCGATGTCCAGAGGCATTAAAAAAAGTCATACAATTGTACGCAGAGACCGATAGTTAATAAGTCAATTCATGGAACGATAAATAAAAATAAACCTAATAACTTTGCCGTCATCGAAAAATTGCTATGTCCGTGTGTTTCTTTTTTCTTTTCCCGGCTTTCAAACTGGATACAGAGGTCTCGCTCTTTTCATCGCTCTTAGCACTTGAGCGCGTTTATTCGACAGTGGAATCACATGAACAGAGTAAGCGTCTTGTCAGTCATCCACAATCTTTGTTTTGGTATGAGCAGACGGGACCTACTTGCAATTCTCTTCCATACGTCTTCCTGTGTGTAGTAGTAGAAGTGATACTCACTTTAATGTGGGAGCTGTAAATAATCACTTTTAATGTGCTCATTGCTTTAAAAGCGTGGGAGAAGACAATCGCGAAGGTATGCTGTGTGAACCCTGGAAATAATGTCGTAACAAGCTGACCAATCACAGCACTTTTTTCCACCTTACTTTATTTCAACTACAACATGACACACAACATTCAAACCATCAGAACATACAAGTAAACATGTCTATGTACATGATACTTGCCAACCCTCCCGGATTTTCCGGGAGACTCCCGAAATTCAGCGCCTCTCCCGAAAACCTCCCGGGACAAATTTTCTCCCGAAATTCAGGCGGACTCAGGTCCTCCACAATATAAAAAAGCATACCTGCCCAATCACGTTATAACTTTAGAATGATGGAGGGCGAGTTCTTGGTTTCTTATGTGGGTTTATTGTTAGGCAGTTTCATTAACGTCCTCCCAGCGTGGTAACAACACACAACAACAGCAGTCACTTTTTTGTATACCGTAAAGCAGTTCGTCTGCCGTAAACAGCAATGTTGTGACACTCTTAAACAGGACAATACTGCCATCTAGTGCATTTGATGAAAGCACTTTTGTGCGTGCCACACATCAATGCATCATCAGAGACGGTGTTCAGCATGGTTCGAAAAATAGTGACAGAGAATAGAACAAAGATGGACAATTCAACCCTTAACTCAACAATGAGTAGATGAGTGTTATGTGTGTGTATATATGTAAATAAATGAACACTGAAATTCAAGTATTTATTTTATATATATATATATATATATATATATATATATATATATAATAAAAAAATAAATATATATATATAAATAATAAAATAAATATATGTATATATATATATATATATATATATATATATATATATATATATATAGCTAGAATTCACTCAACGTCAAGTATTTCTTATATATATATATGAAATACTTGACTTGGTGAATTCTAGCTGTAAATATACTCCTCCCCTTTTAGCCACGCCCCCGACCACGCCCACCCCCACCCCCTCCCCCCACCTCCCGAAATCGAAAGTCTCAAGGTTGGCAAGTATGATGTACATTTTTTCAAAATATGTACATATAAATTATATTTCTCTATTAATTTCAAACATGAAGAAATTCAAACAAAACTGCACTATAGTGTAACAGTTAATGTAAACGTTTCAACTATTCAAAATGATCTATGATGATATATATAATAACTATCTGCAGTAGGACTTGGGCATTACATTTGTTTTAAGTGCACTGCAAAAAGTCAGTGTTCAAAAACAAGAAAAAATAATACAAAAACGAGGGGTATTTTATTTGAACTAAGCAAAATTATCTGCCAATAGAACAAGAAAATTCGGCTGGTCAAGACTTTCCAAAACAAGTCAAATTAGCTAACCTCAATGAACCCAAAAATATCTTAAAATAAGTATATTCTCACGAATAACAAGTGCACTTTTCTTGGTAGAAAAAAAGAGACCTTTTTGCTCAATATGTTGGAAAATATTCTTAAATTAATTAAATTAATTAAATGCTAGTGCCATTATCTTTTTTTTTTTTTTTTTTTTTTTTTTTTTTTTTTTTAAATTAAATCAACATAGAAAAAAACACACGATACACTTTCAACTAGTGCATCAACCCAAAAAAAAAACCTCCCTCCCCCATTCACACTCATACACACCCACTCACACAAAAGGGGTTGTTTCTTTCTGCTATCAATATTCTGGTTCCCACAACATGGACAACACTTCTGCAAGGGACACAACACAGTCCCTGAAGCACACTTGATTGTTTGTGCCGCTGGTCCACTAACATTTTCATTTAATAACTTTTTTTTTTTTTTTTTTCCTTTTTCTCCCTTATGTAATTATTTTATATTGTTTTACTTTCCTTTTTATCCAAGAAAATATCTATTTATCTTATCTATAAAAAAAAGAAAAGAAAAAAAAAAGAAAGAAAGGACCTTATCTTCACCAGACCTGGTTGTAAATGAAATTAGCTTCATTTAAAGTTTTTTTTTTTTTTAAACCAGGTCCAGTCCAGAAAATGCCCAAGTCGGATCCAGCAACACACACCTTCATTCATGTACACTGAGAAAAAAAATAAAAAAATTTAGTGCCATTATCTTGACATAATAATATGCATCATGATTTATTTTTTTTCATGCTTGAAGTAAGAAATTATTACTTTAAAAAAGTAGTTCTATACTTGTGAGAGTTGATGACACAGCTTTGCAACAGTTGATATTCTAGTTTCAAGCATGTTTTACTCAATATAGGTCATCAAATCTCAGCAACAAGCTGTAATATCTTACTGAGATCATTTACGACCAAAACACTTAAAACAAGTAAAACACTCCAACATAAAATCTGCTTAGTGAGAAGAATTATCTTATCAGACAGAAAATAAGCAAATATCACCCTTATTTGAGATATTTCATCTTACTTAGATTTCAGTTTTTGCAGTTTGGCATTATAAAAGGCATTAACAAGCATTAAATTAGAATTGCTGATACCTGCAAAAACTCTGAATTGACATAAATCATATAATATAGTCATTTAATAATGAATAATTCTGTCTCTGTCTTTCTGCAGTTCTCTGGAGTCCAGGGGCTAACGGACCCCAACACCTTCATCCACGTCATTATCCATCCTACCTGACGCCTGTGGAGGCATGTCCACCGATGAGAAGTAGAAAACCAAAGTAGCCTACTAACGCCTGCTACCTGAAATGAATCCAAACACTAGTTTGGCTTTGTCACCGCTCTCCCAATCCCTATTTCTTAGAAACGTGCAGATGTGTGTGTAGAGTCCAATCCTGGTGTTAAATCTTCTCCAGTGTCCAAACCACATAAGGGCAAAGTCTTACGTCGATATTTAACTAGATCCCAGTGTTTTGATTCTGAACGTGCGCATACGTAAGTGGTAGTCTTGAAGTACGTGGAAACGGACACATTAGACACTTTCGCCTTCCAGACCATTTTCTCTGTGATAGATGGCTGACCATGAGCATTATGACAAACTACACTCAACTGCTGGCAAACGCTACATTAGTTCTTAGACTGTCTCCTATGTATCAAATTGTGGTTTAGTCGTGTAATAAACTGGAAATCAAACGGTGCCCTTCTCCCAGCTGTTCAAACTGACATCATAGATATCAAAGCTCAATTCACAGGTTCGAACATTGTGGTTGCCATCTCCATATTTGTATTTTATGGTTATTATCAGGTTCAAACACTGATGACATCTATTAAACAAGACAAGAAGCAAAGGATCAAACAGAGGCAGAATTAAATTTTGACTCAATTGAGGAGAAACGTGTCAACCTGTAACCTCTTACAGTGTCACCCACGCTCTGACGAAGAAGGTTTACGTCTCCTCCTTTATTTGGACACTCCCTGTTTACACAACAACATCTTCTGGGTAGTATGTAAACAGTCATTGTTTTCGGTTACATTAACACAAAAGAAAAAAATGCATCGGGCTTGCGCTGGTCCTGGCTTCAGCTTGGGCAAGTCTTGGATCACGATAGATAACCCCCTCCAGTCTCCTCCCATCGTACACAATGGAATTTTCCAAGCCTTTGCTTGGTGCAACAAAGACAGCCTCTTGTCTGTTCATTGGGAACTCAGAACGAAAAGTTTTTTGATAATTTACATACAATTTTTCTGACAGTTATGCAAAAATAATTACGTATTAACATCAGTACAGTCGACCGACTCATCAGGTCCTTTTCCACTGTTTTTTTGTTACTAAAAAGTGCCCGCTTAAGTCGGCTTCGATATAGCCGTTAGCTTTTGTCGACAAAAGACTTACAAGCAAAATTGGTCGCGTTTATGTTGACATGTGTTGTCGTACTGCATTGTAACTTTAATCATTGTCACTAAGCAGTGTAAAACAACAATAGCAACCTTCTGTCTACTACCCAGCATTAAAACATGTACATGGTGACTTCCTGTTTGGTGCAATGCAGACTTCACAATAAAAGCATGGTAGTATTAACCTCGATTTTACCACAACAACTAGCAAAATGAACTTGTTAAAAACAACAACTCCACTTTACTACCAAAAAAGATGTGTACATGTACAAATGTTTTATTGTCAATTAGAGATGTCCGATAATGTCTTTTTTGCCGATATCCGATATTCCGATATTGTCCAACTCTTAATTACAGATACCGATATCGACCGATAGCGATATATACAGTCGTGGAATTAACACATTATTATGCATAATTTTGTTGTGATGCCCCGCTGGATGCATTAAACAATGTAACAAGGTTTTCCAAAATAAGAAAACAACTTCAACTCAAGTTATGGAAAAAAGTGCCAACATGGCACTACCATATTAATTATTGATGTCAAAAAGTGCTTCTTTTTTTTAACATGCCTCAAAACAGCAGCTTGGAATTTGGGACATGCTCTCCCTGAGAGAGCATTTGGAGGTTGGGGTTGAAGTTAGCGGGGGGTGTATATTGTAGCGTCCCGGAAGAGTTAGTGCTGCAAGGGGTTCTGGGTATTCGTTCTGTTGTGTTCATGTTGTGTTACGGTGCGGATGTTCTCCCAAAATGTGTTTGTCATTCTTGATTGGTGTGGGTTCACAGTGTGGCGCATATTTGTAACAGTGTTAAAGTTGTTTATACGGCCACCCTCAGTGTGACCTGTATGGCTGTTGATCAAGTATGCGTTGCATTCACTTGTGAGCGTGTCAAACGCTGTAGATATTATGTGACTGGGCCGGCACGCAAAGGCAGTGCCTTCAAGGTTTATTGGCGCTCTGTACTTTCTCCCTACGTCCGTGTACACAGCGGCGTTTTAAAAAGTCATAAATTTTACTTTTTGAAACTGATACCGATCATTTTGAAACCGATACCGATAATTTCCGATATTACAGTTTAAAGCATTTATCGGCCGATATTAATGGGCATCCCTATTGTCAATGTCTTCAAGACATAAAACCAACTTGGTGCGGCAAATGAAAACATAAAATTATGCACAATTAGAGGAACTCCTTTTGATAGGTAAAAAAAAATCCTTTATTAACATCCATTCTCTTGATGTCTCTGTCTAAAGCCACAAATTAATGGCTAGGTTTGATTTTGGTTATGTCAACAACTGCTTATATTGTCTGTCAGCCAGTCTGAGGGGCATCAACATAATCAGGCTTTACTGTAGTTTAGTTTTGATTTATTAATTGAAACGGCTATTTTGAATGTACAAATGTCCACCTTTTCTCTGTCTAGTTTATCCGAATAAATATACAATATCAAGCGGAAGATGGATTATCCTATTATACTTGATCAACTCACTTTAATCAAATGTAAGATCTGAAACTGTCATTTTTTTGGTCACAATGCTGCTGAGTGACCAATTCAAGACGCACGTTTAATGATGTTTGATCAAGAGAATAATGACAACTATAACAACTGTATAACATGTAATAATGTTGCAATTCGAAGCCCTTTTGAAGTTATCGGTGTGGTGATCCATGTTACATTCTGGATGTGACCTCCGCTCTCCTGACCAGAGACCTGCTCACCTCCGATAAGGACCTACAACCTGCGCACGCAAACACATGGTCAGTAATGTACACAAGAATTGTACAAACCCCGTTTCCATATGAGTTGGGAAATTGTGTTAGATGTAAATATAAACGGAATACAATGATTTGCAAATCCTTTTCAACCCATATTCAGTTGAATGCACTACAAAGACAACATATTTGATGTTCAAACTCAAATAATAATTAACTTAGAATTTCATGGCTGCAACACGTGCCAAAGTAGTTGGGAAAGGGCATGTTCACCACCGTGTTACATGGCCTTTCCTTTTAACAACACTCAGTAAATGTTTGGGAACTGAGGAGACACATTTTTTAAACTTCTCAGGTGGAATTCTTTCCCATTCTTGCTTGATGTACAGCTTAAGTTGTTCAACAGTCCGGGGGTCTCCGTTGTGGTATTTTAGGCTTCATAATGCGCCACACATTTTCAATGGGAGACAGGTCTGGACTACAGGCAGGCCAGTCTAGTACCCGCACTCTTTTACTATGAAGCCACGTTGATGTAACACGTGGCTTGGCATTGTCTTGCTGAAATAAGCAGGGGCGTCCATGGTAACGTTGCTTGGATGGCAACATATGTTGCTACAAAACCTGTATGTACCTTAATGGTGCCTTCACAGATGTGTAAGTTACCCATGTCTTGGGCACTAATACACCCCCATACCATCACACATGCTGACTTTTCAACTTTGCGCCTATAACAATCCGGATGGTTCTTTTCCTCTTTGGTCCGGAGGACACGACGTCCACAGTTTCCAAAAACAATTTGAAATGTGGACTCGTCAGACCACAGAACACTTTTCCACTTTGTATCAGTCCATCTTAGATGAGCTCAGGCCCAGTGAAGCCGACGGCGTTTCTGGGTGTTGTTGATAAACGGTTTTCGCCTTGCATAGGAGAGTTTTAACTTGCACTTACAGATGTAGCGACCAACTGTAGTTACTGACAGTGGGTTTCTGAAGTGTTCCTGAGCCCATGTGGTGATATCCTTTACACACTGATGTCGCTTGTTGATGCAGTACAGCCTGAGGGATCGAAGGTCACGGGCTTAGCTGCTTACGTGCAGTGATTTCTCCAGATTCTCTGAACCCTTTGATGATATTACGGAGCGTAGATGGTGAAATCCCTAAATTCCTTGCAATAGCTGGTTGAGAAAGGTTTTTCTTAAACTGTCCAACAATTTGCTCACGCATTTGTTGACAAAGTGGTGACCCTCGCCCCATCCTTGTTTGTGAATGACTGAGCATTTCATGGAATCTACTTTTATACCCAATCATGGCACCCACCTGTTCCCAATTTGCCTGTTCACCTGTGGGATGTTCCAAATAAGTGTTTGATGAGCATTCCTCAACTTTATCAGTATTTATTGCCACCTTTCCCAACTTCTTTGTCACGTGTTGCTGGCATCAAATTCTAAAGTTAATGATTATTTGCAAAAAAAAAAAATGTTTATCAGTTTGAACATCAAATATGTTGTCTTTGTAGCATATTCAACTGAATATGGGTTGAAAATGATTTGCAAATCATTGTATTCCGTTTATATTTACATCTAACACAATTTCCCAACTCATATGGAAACGGGGTTTGTGATATAAATGTATACAGCAAGTGTGTTTGGTCTTGTGAGTACCTGCTAAGGCCATAGCTAGTGTCAGCTCGTCTTTGAGAAGCTGCAGGAC
Source organism: Nerophis lumbriciformis (assembly GCF_033978685.3). Lineage (NCBI taxonomy): Eukaryota > Metazoa > Chordata > Actinopteri > Syngnathiformes > Syngnathidae > Nerophis > Nerophis lumbriciformis. The sequence continues at coordinate 34,844,667 of NC_084569.2, read as the reverse complement.
CTGAATAACTCCTTGTTCACCCTGCCCACAGGACACATGTGAAATAGGTTCCAATCCGATGATTACAGTCACTCATCATTTGAAAATAAATATTTGATATGTGTACGGATGAGTGCATAAATGCCCTATACCTGGGAATCAGTGGTATCAATTGTTGGTACTTTTGCGTGTATTCATGTAGTAATAAATGTTCATTTATTTTATAAAAAAAATAATTGAACAATGAGTTGATAATAACAACTATGATGTCCAGATGTTATATCTTCTTTTCTACACTTTTGATTCTCATTTGTAATTATGCACTCATTTCAGGTTGTCCTCGGTGTATTGCCATAGTCAGGAAGTAGTCTTTGCCATTATGATGAATGTGTATTTTGTTGTGCCGTACAAAGTGTTTATACTGTAAGTGTTGTATTTATTATACACCAGCTATTTGATTGTAATGTGCATCTTAGTTGTAGTTTTAATGACCAAATTTGGAGGTGTTAAAATCGCCATGTAAAATCGCTAATGCCAATCAAGCTAGCACATTTAGAATTTATGAAAATGGCTGTTTTCCTGCCAAATGCACGAGCGATTCTGCAACCGTCACATGTGACAAAGGTATCAAGATATGGTACCGCTTGAGTTTATGCTAATCAGTGCCCGTTTGTGCCGCCGGAATTTGGTCGATACCTATAAAAGTACCAAATTCGGTACCCATCCCTACATGTATACTCAGTGTTGGGTTAGTTACTGAGAACCAGTAACTAGTTACAGTTACTTACTAGTTAATTTTAAAAGTAACTCAGTTACTAACTCAGCTACTTACATCAAAAAGTAATGTGTTACTGTGAAAAGTAACTATTTAGTTACTTATATATATCTTTTTTTAATTTAAAAAAAAAAATGTTTAAGGACCCCTTTAATGGCCTTTTAGCCTTCATTTCAGTACTTTTATTGCACTGGAGAATAATACAATCTGTTGATCAACTTGACATGCATTTGCATCACTGAACTCTGCTAAGCAATGTGGTCTACATACAACACACAAAGACAAAGATATGTTTCAAAGGGCCAATTTGTTTCAGGCCAGAACAAATTGACAAAACTATTTTAAGTAGTTGCAACATAACATGTATAAGTAACAAACAGCATAATAACAACATAGCTGTAAACCAAGGAAGGCACACACTACATACACAAAGCCTAACCAGGTAGTCTATACATTTAGAGTGATGTGATAATCAAACACTAGAAGTCTAGAATGAAAGAGTATATAAGACAATTGACAGAGTGTGTGTATCTTCAGTGTGCAGTGCCTCGTTAAAATCCAGCCGCTGTTGCTTAGGAAGTGAAGTGTGTCTCTCCTTACTAGCTTCGTCGAAGCATGTTGCTTTTGTAGCTGTTTCAGCATATTTGAATTGCTAGGATATGATCTTTGATCCAAGACACAACTTACATTTAACTAAAATGTTCTTTTCTTTGTGGTCGACAAAAGAAAAGTAGTGAGAATATCTCCATGTTAAGAAACTCGGCATCGGGCTTCGCCATGTCTTGTTAGTAAACACAGACACGCCCCCTCCCACACACACACATACACACACACACAGCGCGCCTCTTCCTTGTCGCCTCTTCCGCAGCGCTCCAATAAAACACACTCAGATCTTTTCAGTTTCTAGCCGATACTACATAAAAAAATAACGTAAAGTAACGCAGTAACGCGTCATGTAGTAACGGTAACTGAGTTACTGAATATAAAAAAATAACGCGTTAGATTACTATTTACCGCTGAAAGTAACGGCGTTACAGTAACGCGTTACAAAGTAACGTAGTTAGTTGTAGTCCCAACACTGTGCATACTGTATATATTTGAGCCTATATGCACAACACTGTGGCGAGCACTGATACACTTTTCTCCTAATGGTTAGTTTATTTCAAACGTTGACATGAACATAATTCATCATCCAAAAAGGAATAGGAAGAAGCAGATCTTATTTAATCCTACCTTTTCTTCATGTCTGAGTACTTACTGATAGTTCTATATTACCATTTTCTAATGGTGAAATAATAAGAGCGTTGATAGTAATAATAATAATAATAATAGTAGATTTTATTTGTAAAAGCACTCTACATTGAGTAAACAACCTCAAAGTGCTACAGTGTATTAAAAAAAATAAAAAGATAATAAAAAATAAATACAAATAAAAACTAGAACAGCCAAATAGCTAAAACTAGTATGCATATATCTAAAAAAATGTTTTTTTTTTTTTTAAAGAAGGGTTTTTAAGCCTTTTTTAAAAGCATCCACAGTCTGTGGTGCCCTCAGGTGGTCAGGGAGAGCGTTCCACAGACTGGGAGCGGCAGAGCAGAAAGCTTTGTCCTCGGAGGTTGGAGGTGGTTAGCCTGTCCGTATAGTAGAGTATAGATTGTGGATATCTTATTTAGTTATTCTTTCCTTACCTCACAGGCGAGGCCCCACAGCACTGGGCGGCCGATGAAAACCGCCTTTGCTCCCAAAGCGAGCGCTTTTATGACATCTGTCCCTCGCCTCACTCCGCCATCCAGGTAGATGTCGCAGCGTCCTTGCACTGCTTCCACGACCTCTTCCAACACATCCAGCTACACGCACATTGGCAAAGGTTATTAGCAGTACAAGTAAATAAGCAGCATTGAGGACAATAAAGGGCAATAATAGGTAAGTAGGTGTTTTTTTCGTACACTGTGGTACCTCAATTTAAGTGTGCCCCAAATAAGAGTGTTTTGAGATAAAACTACTGTGGTTGTTTGTAGTACAATCTATTGTATTGTTTTTATACAATATTTATTCTCAAAAAGTTTGTTTTTCTTCTTAAAAGACATGTCACATGTAAAAATTGTGCTGTTTTGGGTCGAGGAAAGTACAAATGAAGTTGATTTTACAAGTGTTTTGTGTGTATACACTGCTCTACATCAAAAGGAGCCAGATGAGGTGGTTCAGGCATCTGGTCAGAATGCCCCCCGAACGCCTCCCTGGGGAGGTGTTTAGGGCGCGTCTGACCGGTAGGAGACCACGGGGAAGATCCAGTCTCCCAGCTAACCTGGGAACGCCTCGGGATCCCTCGGGAAGAGCTGGACGAAGTAGCTGGGGTGAGGCAAGTTTGAGCTTCTCTGCTTAGGCTGCTGCCCCCGCGACCCGAATTTGGATAATCGGAAGAAGATATATATATATATATATATATATATATATATATATATATATATATATATATATATATATATATATATATAGATGCATAGTACTTTATTGATTCCATCAGGAGAGTTCCCTCAGGAAAATTAAAATGGTTATATATATATATATATATATATATACATAATGTATGTATATAATGTATATGTGTGTATATACATATATACCTGTATATATGTATGTGTGTATGTGTATATATGTATGTATGTATATATAATATGTATGTATATATGTGTATATATGTATATATATATATATATGTATGTATGTATATATGTATGTGTATATATATATACATATATATATATGTATGTATGTGTATATATATATATATGTATGTATGTATATGTGTGTGTGTATATATATATATATGTATGTATGTATATGTGTGTGTGTATATATATATATATATATGTATGTATGTATATGTGTGTGTGTGTATATATATATATATATATATTTGTATATACAGTCACGATCAAAAGTTTACATACACTTGTAAAGACCATAATGTCATGGCTGCTAAATCTAATCCAGTAATTACAAGTCACTTTTACTTTTTTTTTTTAAACCTACTTTTTCTTTTTTTCTTTTCTTTTTTCTTTTTATTTTTTCACTATTCTTGGAATGTAACCCTTTGCTTATAGCGAGGATCTACTGTATACTTATTAATCTATGTGTCATATGTAACTCAATACTTTCTTAATGTACATTTTTGTAATTTGTAACCCCTACATTTGATATACATATGTATAATGCATAATTGCACGTTACAACATATATACATCCATCCATCCATTTTCTACCGCTTATTCCCTTTGGGGTCGCGGGGGGCGCTGGAACCTATCTCAGCTACAATCGGGCGGAAGGCGGGGTACACCCTGGAAAAGTCGCCACCTCATCGCAGGGCCAACACAGATAGACAGACAACATTCACACTCACATTCACACACTAGGGCCAATTTAGTGTTGCCAATCAACTTATCCCCAGGTGCATGTCTTTGGAAGTGGGAGGAAGCCGGAGTACCCGGAGGGAACCCACGCAGTCACGGGGAGAACATGCAAACTCCACACAGAAAGATCCCGAGCCCGGGATTGAACCCAAGACTACTCAGGACCTTCGTATTGTGAGGCAGATGCACTAACCCCTCTGCCACCGTGAAGCCCAACATATATATATATATATATATATATATATATATATATATATATATATATATATATATATATATATATATATATATATATATATATATATATATATATATATATATATATATATATATATATATATATATATATATATATATATATATTAGAGATGTCCGATAATATCAGCCTGCCGATATTATCAGCCGATAAATGCGTTAAAATGTAATATCGGAAATTATTGGTATCGTTTTTTTTAATTATCGGTATCGTTTTTGTTGTTTTATTTTATTTTTTAAATTAAATCAACATAAAAAAACACATGATACACTTACAATTAGTGCACCAACCCAAAAAACCTTCCTCCCCCATTTACACTCATTCACACAAAAGGGTTGTTTTTTTCTGTTATTAATATTCTGGTTCCTACATTATATATCAATATATATCAATACAGTCTGCAAGGGATACAGTCCGTAAGCACACATGATTGTGCGTGCTGCTGGTCCACTAATAGTACTAACCTTTAACAGTTCATTTGACTCATTTTCATTAATTACTAGTTTCTATGTAACTGTTTTTATATTGTGTTACTTTCTTTTCTATTCAAGAAAATGTTTTTAATTTATTTATCTTATTTTATTTTATTAATTTTTTTTAAAAGTACCTTATCTTCACCATACCTGGTTGTCCAAATTAGGCATAATAATGTGACTGTATATATCGGTATCGGTTGATATCGGTATCGGTAATTAAAGAGTTGGACAATATCGGATATCGGCAAAAAGCCATTATCGGACATCCCTAATATATATATATATATATATATATATATATATATATATGAACATAAACATCATTACATTAACATTATTGTTATACTCTTTCTATGTTGATAGGGTAGGAGAAATCACCTGATACCAACATAGGTATTAACAAGATTGTTAACGGAACAAAACACACACACACACACACACACACACACGCACCGTGGCCGAAACCCCATCCAGTTGCCGTGCACCATGGTTGGACACCAAGATGCCATCGACGCCATGCTTCACTGCTAGCGCGGCATCTTCCCCTTAACACACACATACAATGAACACACACATCCTATACATCCATCTTCATTGCGAGTGTGTACCAGTGACGATCCCTTTCACAATCACAGGCAGGCGTGTGTGTTTCTTCAGCCAGTTAATGTCATCCCAGCAGAGAGTGGGATCTATTGCTTTTGCCACGTACACCGCCAACCCACTGTCACTACCATAGTCGCCCTCAGAGAAAGACAAGGAGTCTGTGGAGAAGTTGGACAATCTGGAAACACACACACACACATTTCGAGTATGGAATCTCCTTGCAATAGTTGGCCATTCTGAAGTCTCACCTCAGATGCGAGGGCAGTTTAAAGCAGTTCCGCATGTCATCCAGTCTCCTCCCCAAGTACGGCGTATCCACGGTAACAAAGATGGCCTTATAGCCCGCCTCCTCCGCCCGGCGGACCAGGGAGAGCGTGAGCTGCCGGTCCTTGTAGATGTAGAGCTGCAGCCACAGGACGCCCCCGGCCCCAGGGGAGGTCGTCATCGCTGACATCACTTCCTCTATAGTGGAGGTGGCCCACGAGCTCACCATCATCCCCGTGCCCAGTGCTTGGCATGCTGCGTAGCAATGTGACTCACGTTGTCACCATGGTAACTGCTGACATCATTACTAGCAGCCACGTCGTCAGGCAACACTCTGGAGACCTTTCACGATGATTTTGGAGCTGTTTGTCTCCTTCCCATCATGTTTATGATCGCTACAAACTGTCACATTGGATTGTAGGTAGGGATGTCCGATAATATCAACCGATAAATGCTTTAAAATGTAATATCGGAAATTATCGGTATCGGTTTCAAAATTATCGGTATCGGTTTCAAAAAGTCAAATGTATGACTTTTTAAAACGCCGCTGTGTACACGGACGTAGGGAGAAGTACAGAGCGCCAATAAACCTTGAAGGCACTGCCTTTGCGTGCCGGCCCAGTTACATAACATCTACTGTCTTTTTACACACACAAGTGAATGCAAGGCATCCTTGGTCAACAGCCATACAGGTCACACTGAGGGTGGCCGTATAAACAACTGTAACACTGTTACAAATACACGCCACACTGTGAACCCACATCAAACAAGAATGACAAAACAACATTTCGGGAGAACATCCGCACCGTAACACAACATAAACACAACAGAACAAATACCCAGAACCCCTTGCAGCACTAACTCTTCCGGGACGCTACAATATACACCCCCCCCCGCTAACTTCAACCCCGCCCCCCTCCAAACCCCGCCCACCTCAACCTCCTAATGCTCTCTCAGGGAGAGCATGTCCCAAATTCCAAGCTGCTGTTTTGAGGCATGTTAAAAAAAATCATGCATTTTGTGACTTCAATAATAAATATGGCAGTGCCATGTTGGCATTTTTTTCCATAACTTGAGTTGATTTATTTTGGAAAACCTTGTTACATTGTTTAATGCATCCAGCGGGGCATCACAACAAAATTAAGCATAATAATGTGTTAATTGCACAACTGTATATATCGGCATCGGTAATTAAGAGTTGGACAATATCGGAATATCGGCAAAAAAGCCATTATCGGACATCTCTAATTGTAGGTCTAGGTCGGGGGTTGGCAACCGCGGCTCTAGAGCCGCATGCGGCTCTTTAGCGCCACCCTAGTGGCTCTCTGGAGCTTTTTCAAAAATGTATGAAAAATGGAAAAAGATGAGGAAGAAAAAATTATTTTTGGTTTTAATATATTTTCTGTAGGAGGACAAACATGACACAAACCTCCCTAATTGTTATAAAGCACACTGTTTATATTAAACATTAGAGATGTCCGATAATATCGTCCGATAAATGCGCTAAAATGTAAAATCGGAAATTATCGGTATTGTTTTTTTTATCATCGGTATCGATTTTTTTAAATTATTTTTTTTATTAAATCAACATAAAAAACACAAGATACACTTACAATTAGAGCACCAACCCAAAAAACCTCTTTAACAGTTAATGTGACTCATTTTCATTCATTACTAGTTTCTATGTAACTGTTTTTATATTGTTTTACTTTCTTTTGTATTCAAGAAAATGTTTTTAATTTATTTATCTTATTATTATTATATATATATTTTTTAAAGTACCTTATCTTCACCATACCTGGTTGTCCAAATTAGGCATAATAATGTGTTAATTCCACGACTGTATATATCGGTTGATATCGGTATCTGTTGATATCGGTATCGGTTATTAAAGAGTTGGACAATATCGGAATATCGGATATCGGCAAAAAAGCCATTATCGGACATCTCTAATTGTAGGTCTAGGTCGGGGGTTGGCAACCCGCGGCTCTTTAGCGCCGCCCTAGTGGCTCTCTGGAGCTTTTTCAAAAATGTATGAAAAATGGAAAAAGATGAGGGGGCAAAAAAATAATTTTTTGGTTTTAATATATTTTCTGTAGGAGGACAAACATGACACAAACCTCCACTAATTGTTATAAAGCACACTGTTTATATTAAACATTAGAGATGTTCGATAAATGCGTTAAAATGTAATATCGGAAATTACCGGTATCGGTTTTTTTTATTATCGGTTTCGTTTTTTTTTTTTTTTTTTTTTATTAAATCAACATAAGAAACACAAGATACACTTACAATTAGTGCACCAACCCAAAAAACCTTCCTCCCCCATTTACACTCATTCACACAAAAGGGTTGTTTCTTTCTGTTATTAATATTGTGGTTCCTACATTATATATCAATATATATCAATACAGTCTGCAAGGGATACAGTCCGTAAGCACACATGATTGTGCGTGCTGCTGGTCCACTAATAGTACTAACCTTTAACAGTTAATTTGACTCATTTTCATTAATTACTAGTTTCTATGTAACTGTTTTTATATTGTTTTACTTTCTTTTTTATTCAAGAAAATGTTTTTAATTTTTTTTCTCTTATTTTATTTTATTATTATTATTTTTTAAAGTACCTTTTCTTCACCATACCTGGTTGTCCAAATTAGGCATAATAATGTGACTGTATATACCGGTTGATATCGGTATCGGTAATTAAAGAGTTGGACAATACCGGAATATTGGATATCGGCAAAAAGCCATTATCGGACATCCCTATTAAACATGCTTCACTGATTCGAGTATTTGGCGAGCGCCGTTTTGTCCTACTAATTTTGGCGGTCCTTGAACTCACCGTAGTTTGCTTACTTATATAACTTTCTCCGACTTTCTAGGACGTGTTTTATGCCACTTGTTTTTCTGTCTCAATTTGTCCACCAAACTTTTAATGTTGTGCGTGAATGCACAAAGGTGAGTTTTGTTGATGTTATTGACTTGTGTGGAGTGCTAATCAGACATATTTGGTCACTGCATGACTGCAAGCTAATCGATGCTAACATGCTATTTAGGCTAGCTATATGTACATATTGCATCATTGTGCCTCATTTGTAGCTATATTTGAGCTCATTTAGTTTCCTTTAAGTCCTCTTAATTCAATTTATATCTCATGACACACTATCTGTATGTAATATGGCTTTTAATTTTTTGCGGCTCCAGACAGATTTGTTTTTTGTATATTTGGTCCAATATGGCTCTTTGAACATTTTGGGTTGCCGACCCTTACTGTTTACGTCAGCAGCAGCCAAATGGAGCTTTTGTAAGCTGTTTTGTAAAGGTTTTATGATCACATATTGTTTTGGCCAACTCTACACAAGGCCAAAGCCTTCACCCAAACAGAAGGGCCTCATGTCCAATTGTGAGTTTGGCTCCCATTTCCCCCCAGAGGACAGAACTGGAATTACAGACAACATTTCCCAACAGCTGAAGACCATCAAGGCTCTCACCTGAAGCAATCATATCCACTCCTTTTAAGTCTGCAGCCCCAGCTCACACTTCAGGCCAACAAACACTGCTCGAGGAGAAGTTGCTAAATACAGAGACCAGGGTGGCTGCCGGTGAGATGACTTATATTATTTTAATGTTTTGATTTGATATGCTGAATTTATTTTAATTGCCAAGGGGTTGCTAAATGTTTAAATGCCTAATCCAAGCTGTTAAGTAGTGATGGGTTGATGAGGTGTCATGAATAGTGATGGGTTGATGAGGCGTCATAAAGCGTTTCGACACATTGCAAAACTGTATTGATACTGTGTCGATACTGTGTCACTAAATACTGACATCTGCTGGACATTAAAAATCCCTACAGGCAACCTATGGACCGACTCAACTGACACTGATTTTATGCCCTAGTACAGGGGTCACCAACCTTTTTGAAACCAAAAACTACTTCTTGGGTACTGATTAATGCGAAGGGCTACCAGTTTGATACACACTTAAATAAATAAATATATTGTCATTTGTAAGTTACACGTAAGTGTGATTTAAACAAAAATAGCTAAATAAATAAATGTGTATATATATAAAAAAAATGGGTATTTCTGTCTGTCATTCCGTCGTACATTTTTTTTTCCTTTTACGGAAGGTTTTTTTGTAGAGAATAAATGATGAAAAAAAAACCTTAATTGAACAGTTTAAAAGAGGAGAAAACAAGAAAAAATTTAAAATAATATTTTGAAACATAGTTTATCTTCAATTTCGACTCTTTATAATTCAAAATTCAACCGACAAAAAGAAGAAAAAAACTAGCTTATTTGAATCTTTTTGAAAAAATTTAAAAAAGAATTTATGGAACATCATTAGTAATTTTTCCTGATTAAGATACATTTTAGAATTTTGATGACATGTTTTAAATTGGTTAAAATCCAATCTGCACTTTGTTAGAATATTTAACAAATTGGACCAAGCTATATTTCTAACAAAGACAAATCAGTATTTCTTCTAGATTTTCCAGAACAAAAATTTTAAAAGAAATTCAAAATACTTTGAAATAAGATTTAAATTTGATTCTACAGATTTTCCAGATTTGCCAGAATTTTTTTTTTTAATTTTAATCATAGCAAGTTTGAAGAAATATTTCACAAATATTCTTCGTCGAAAAAACAGAAGCTAAAATATGTATTCTTTACAATAAAAAATAAATAAATTTACTTGAACATTGATTTAAATTGTCAGGAAAGAAGAGGAAGAAATTTAAAAGGTAAAAAGGTATATTTGTTTCAAAATCCTAAAATAATTTTTAAGGTTGTATTTTTTCTCTAAAATTGTATTTCTAAAAGTAATAAGAAGCAAAGTCAAAAATAAATGAATTTATTTAAACAAGTGAAGACCATCCATTCATTTTCTACCGCTTATTCCAAGTGAAGACCAAGTCTTTAAAATATTTTCTTGGATTTTCAAATTCTATTTGAGTTTTGTCTCTTTTAGAATTAAAAATGTCGAGCAAAGCGAGACCAGCTTGCTAGTAAATAAATAAAATTTAAAAAATAGAGGCAGCTCACTGGTAAGTGCTGCTCTTTGAGCTATTTTTAGAACAGTACAGCGGGCGACTGATCTGGTCCTTACGGGTGACCGCGGGCACCGCGTTGGTGACCCCTGCCCTAGTATATACAATAATATAAACCAAGTGATTGTATTTCATTTAGGATTATTTCATATCTTCATTTAAATAAAAATATATTTTTATCTTTTTTAGATACAGTCAATAAATAATGTGAACATGTATCATTACATGGAAATCTAAGAGAACGTGTTGTGGATGATTGTGGACTGGGAATTTTTTTAATTTTATTTTTTACACATTTAAAAAAAAAAAAAAGTTTTCCCGACGTATTACATTTTAGACGATTTCTCTTCTTAGTTATTATTTCACCGGCTGTAGAAAAGACACGCTCACAGGGCACAGAGGAGGCGTCAGTGCGACACAGTTCGCGTATCGGTCACGTTACCAAAACAGCTCATGGTCGGTCACGTGACTTTCTAAAAGCGGTACGCGCACCGACGCAGAGTTTTGCTCTATGAGCTCGACGCATGCGCCGATGCATCGGTGTTGCCGGACCCATCACTAGTCATGAAGTGTTTCGACACATTGCAAAACTGTATTGATACTGTGTCGATACTGTGTCACTAAATACTGACATCTGCTGGACATTAAAAATCCCTACAGGCAACCTATGGACCGACTCAACTGACACTGATTTTATGACCTAGTATATACAATAATATAAACTAAGTCATTGTATTTCATTTAGGATTATTTCTAGAGATAAATGCATTAAAATGTAATACTGGAAATTATCGGTATCGTTTTTTTTATTATCGGTATCGTTTTTTTTTTTTTTGTTTGTTTTTTAAGTCAACATAAAAAACACAAGATACACTTACAATTAGTGCACCAACCCAAAAAACCTCCCTCCCCCCATTCACACTCATTCACACAAAAGGGTTGTTTCTTTCTGTTATTAATATTCTGGTTCCTACATTATATATCAATATATATCAATACAGTCTGCAAGGGATACAGTCCGTAAGCACACATGATTGTGCGTGCTGCTGGTCCACTAATAGTACTAACCTTTAACAGTTACATTTTGTCATGTCTGTGTGATCATGTTTTTGTTTTAGTCATGTTCGGTTTTGTTTTTGGACTTTTTGTGCACTTTTGTTTTGTCACCATAGCAACCATTAGTTTTCACCTGTCACGTCACGCACCTGTTTCACGTTTTGAGTCACGCACCTGCTTTCACTAATCATGTCTATAGTATTTAAGTTCATTGTTTTCAGTTTGTCGTTCTGACGACATCCCACATTTATGCTTCTGCACACTCTCCACACACCCTTAAGACCCTTGCTGCTCTTTTTTCATGCCGGTTTCTCGTCCAAGTAAGTTTTCTTTATTCATGCCATAGTTTGCAAGTTTTGTTTAATTGTTCATAGTTTCTGCCTTTGTGCAAGTTTTGTGTTTATAGTCAAGTTTTGTACTTCCGCCCCTGTGCGCGCCTTTTGTTTGATCCTTTTTTTTTTGTAGTTATAGTGTTTAAATAAATCATGTACTCCCCTTCACGCCACGTATGGTCCAAATCTTTTGCACTTTGGGAGAACAAACCACGCCACAGTCCTAGTCGTGACAATTTTACTAATTTTCATTAATTACTAGTTTCTATGTAACTGTTTTTATATCGTTTAACTCTTTTTTTATTTTTTATTTTTTTTTATTTTTTATTTTTTATTCAAGAAAATATTTTTAATTTATTTAACTTATTTTATTTTATTAATTTTTAAAAAAAAGTACCTCATCTTCACCATACCTGGTTGTCCAAATTAGGCATAATAATGTGTTAATTCCACGACTGTATATATTGGTTGGTATCGGTAATTAAAGAGTTGGGCAATATCGGAATATTGGCAAAAAGCCATTATCGGACATCCCTAATTATTTCATATTTTCATTTAAATAAAAAATAGATTTTTTATCTTTTTTAGATACAGTCAATAAATAATGTGAACATGTATCATAACATGGAAATCTAAGATAACGTGTTGTGAATGAGGATGCTTGTGGACTGGGAATGTATTTTTTTGTTTTTTATACACATTTTTATTAAAAAAAAAACTGTTTTTCCAACGTATTAAATTTTAGACTATTTCTCTTAGTTATTATTTCTCCGGCTGACAGCATTGAGGAGGTGGATTTGTTAATGTACGACAATTCTGTCGTACAAATGAGACATTTAACCTGCAGAAAATATGAATAGTAAACTAAGAATCATTTTGAAGAAATTTTGAATTCTAATAGATCAAGTGGAAACTTTGAGAGAAGAGGATGAAACGACAAGGAAATTAACACAAATAAATTTTTTTCCGATATATGATCAAAATATTCCCACACGGCGGAAATCTTTCTTTTAACCTGAGGCTGTTCCATGATCTCCGACGACGATAAATTAGAAATGACCAACGACAGAAGTGCGACGATTCTGTTGGCAGCAGCATCTCGTTGACAGATGCGCTTCCTTATAAAAATACAGTTTGGCGCGCAGGCGTCAGTGCGACACAGTTTGCGTATCGGTCACGTGACCCAAACAGCTCATGATCGGTCACATGACTTTCTAAAAGCGGTACGCGTACCGACACAGGGTTTTGCTCTATGAGCTCGACGCATGCGCCGATGCATCGGTGTTGCCGGACCCATCACTACTGTTAAGGGTCACTATATGTACTTTTGAAAAAACACTTTTACTTTAAAAAATGGTTTATTGTTTTTATATTGTTTTACTTTCTTTTTTTATTCAAGAAAATGTTTTTAATTTATTTATCTTATTTTATTTTGTAATTATTTTTTTTAAAAGTACCTTATCTTCACCATACCTGGTTGTCCAAATTAGGCATAATAATGTGTTAATTCCACGACTGCATATATTGGTTGGTATCGGTAATTAAAGAGTTGGACAATATCGGATTTCGGCAAAAAGCCATTATCGGACATCCCTATTTTTCACTTTACAATTAATTAATGAAAAAAAGAGACAATCAAGTCCAAAATAAAAGGAGAAAGAGAGATTTGTCTCATCATTGGATTCAAACAAAGAGTGAAGTCCCAGTGTAACCCCTGGTCAAAAAGTCAAAACCCTTTTCAAGTAGGGATGTCCGCTAATGGCTTTTTGCCGATATCCGATATTCCGATATTGTCCAACTCTTTAATTACCGATACCGATATATACAGTCCTGGAATTAACACATTATTATGCCTAATCCTTTTTTTTAAAATTAATAAAATAAGATAAATAAATTAAAAATATTTTCTTGAATAAAAAAGAAAGTAAAACAATATAAAAACAGTTACATTGAAACTAGTAATTAATGAAAATGAGTAAAATGAACTGTTAAAGGTTAGTACTATTAGTGGACCAGCAGCACGCACAATCATGTGTGCTTACGGACTGTATCCCTTGCAGACTGTATTGATATATATTGATATATAATGTAGGAACCAGAATATTAATAACAGAAAGAAACAACCCTTTTGTGTGAATGGGGGAGGGAGGTTTTTTGGGTTGGTGCACTAATTGTAAGTATTTTTTATGTTGATTTAATAAAAAACAAAACAAAAAACGATACCGATAATTTAAAAAAACGATACCGATATTTTCTGATATTACATTTTAAAGCCTTTATCGGGCGATAATATCGGCAGGCCGATATTATCGGACATCTCTATTTTCAAGTTAGAGGAGAGCACAAACAAACAAAACTTAACTTGACACATATATTCGTGGTGTCCTGATAAAACTTTTTCACTTCTGGTACGATACCTATATTGGTGCCTAGATTATTGGACGATATGGATTTTGAACCGATACGATATCAGCAGGAATCATACTTACAAGAGATGTCCGATAATGGCTTTTTTGCCGATATCCAATATTCTGATATTGTCCAACTCTTAATTACCGATACCGATATCAACCGATACCGATATATACAGTTGTGGAAGTAAAACATTATGTCTAATTTTGTTGTGATGCCCCGCTGGATGCATTAAACAATGTAACAAGGTTTTCCAAAATAAATCAACTCAAGTTATGGAAAAAAATTAGGGATGTCCGAAAATGGCTTTTTGCCGATATTCCGATATTGTCCAACTCTTTAATGACCGATATCAACCGATACCGAGATATATATATATATATATATATATATATATATATATATATATATATACATACATACATACAGTCGTGGAATTAACACATTATTATGCCTAATTTGGACAACCAGGTATGGTGAAGATAAGGTACATTTAAAAAAAAAATTAATAAGATAAATAAATTAAAAACATTTTCTTGAATAAAAAAGAAAGTAAAATAATATAAAAACAGTTACATAGAAACTAGTAATGAATGAAAATGAGTCAAATTAAGTGTTAAAGGTTAGTACTATTAGTGGACCAGCAGCACGCACAATCATGTGTGCTTACGGACTGTATCCCTTGCAGACTGTATTGATATATATTGATATATAATGTAGGAACCAGAATATTAATAACAAAGAAACATCGGAAGGCCGATATTATCGGACATCTCTAAAAAAAAAAAAAAAAATGCCAACATGGCAGTGCCATATTTATTATTGAAGTCAAAGTGCATTATTTTTTTTAACATGCCTCAAAACAGCAGCTTGGAATTTGGGACATGTTCTCCCTGAGAGCATGAAGAGGTTGAGGTGGGCGGGGTTAGGGGGGCTGAGGTTGTGTTTATGTTGTGTTACGGTGTGGATGTTCTCCCGAAATGTGTTTGTCATTCTTGTTTGGTGTGGGTTCACAGTGTGGCGCATTATTAGTAAGAGTGTTAAAGTTGTTTAAACGGCCACCCTCAGTGTGACCTGTATGGCTGTTGACCAAATATGCCTTGCATTCACTTGTGTGTGTGAAAAGCCGTAGATATTATGTGATTGGGCTGGCACGCAAAGGCAGTGCCTTCAAGGTTTATTGGCGCTCTGTACTTCTCCCTACGTCCGCATACACAGCGGCGTTTTAAAAAGTCATAAAATTAACTTTTTGAAACAGATACAGATAATTTCCGATATTATATTTTAAAGCATATATCGGACTAATCCCTAATACATACTTTTATTATTTTGTAGTGTGTAATGTTCGGAAAGTTTGAGCAAATTAATTTAGTCAAACGGAACATTGGTCGGTACCTATTTTATTATTTACCAACCATTCAAATCGATTCCACTTCTTGGGATGACGTTTGAATTGAAAATCAATTCTCAATTCAAACGCAATATCTTATTAGCCTGTACTAAAAACAAAAGTGTCTTTAATCGAACAATATTTTATTAATGAGAGCAAGTATCAGATAATTATAATTTCGGATTAATTATACATATAAAGCGTATTAGAAAGTATTCAGTAACAAATGTGTCCGCATCATTTAAATTAATGTGTGTAATTAGCTTAACTTCATGAATTATTGTGGCCATTGGGTGTGTAATTTTCTTTAAAATTACACACCCAATGGCCACAATAATTCATGAAGTTAAGCTAATTAAATTTGGCGTCTTCCTTTGTCCTCTCTCTTTTTCTGTGCTGTACTGACCAATAACTTACATTATTTCGTCTTTGAGAAAAGCGTCTCCAGACTTGTCCTATTCCCCCCCCCTCCTATACTAATTGATTCTGATATGAGGTAGTCATGGAAACGATGACCAGCCAGTTCTGGGATGTTACCGTTTGTGTCCATACCTCTTGCAGTAGCTGTCTCTCCATGGGGGTGAGCCATCCTCTGCATGGCGGTGGCTCCCACACAAAGCGGCATGGTGAGCTGGTGTCCCAGCACGGACACGCTCAGGTCCACCGAGGACACGTCCCTCAACACCCGGGGGATCAGGCGCCACCTGTACACGGTCAGATTGCCTTGATTGATTGATTGATTGAAACTTGTATTAGTAGATTGCACAGTACAGTACATATTCCGTACAATTGACCACTAAATGGTAACACCCCAATAAGTTTTTCAACTTGTTTAAGTCGGTGCCTTTTTTTATTGACCATGCAGCTTGTGCACAATTAGATGTTTTTTTTTTAGTTTTTTTTTTAGAAAGCACAGTTTAAGTCATTTTAAAGGACAATAGGAATTTAGCAATAAAACACCAAGTTCTGGCCCGCCACATCATTCTATGTGGCATGCGAAAGCCTGGAAATGGGGTTCAATAAAATACTTTTTAAAATGTTTTTTTACTAAATGCATTCGTTCTTTTAATTTGGACAGAAAAAAATCATATTTTAAACTTGAATATTATCTGATCATGCCAATTATATTATATACTGTATTGCTAAACTATTTTTGTGAGGGGAAAAAAACAAATCGTTAAATATCTGCTTGTCACCTTTCTTTGATTTTAAAGCAAGTTATACATACAAAAAACAACTAATCAAATGCATATGCATTTCGATTAATCCCAGGTTATTACCTGCATGCATAATGTAAATTAATTTTAAAAAAGCGGCCCTCTGGTCCTCAATGAAAATGATTTTGACACCCTTGTTTTATGTGATTGCATGGATATTAATAACAAATCTATGTGTGTCTAACTAATGGAAAAGTGATAAGACACTGTATTGCATGTATAGTAATGGGATTCAATAAAATACAATTTTTTTAAATTTTTTTTTTACTAAATGCATTCGTTCTTTTAATTTGGACAAAAAAAAAATCATATTTTAAACTTTAATATTATCTGATCATGCCAATTATATTATTATATACTGTATTGCAAAACTCTTTTTGTTAGGAAAAAACTATTCGTTAAATATCTGCTTGTCACATTTATTTATTTATATATATATATATATATATATATATATATATATATACACACACACAGGTAAAAGCCAGTAAATTAGAATATTTTGAAAAACTTGATTTATTTCAGTACTGGTAATTGCATTCAAAAGGTGTAACTTGTACATTATATTTATTCATTGCACACAGACTGATGCATTCAAATGTTTATTTCATTTAATTTTGATGATTTGAAGTGGCAACAAATGAAAATCCAAAATTCCGTGTGTCACAAAATTAGAATATTACTTAAGACTAATACAAAAAAGGGATTTTTAGAAATGTTGGCCAACTGAAAAGTATGAAAATGAAAAATATGAGCATGTACAATACTCAATACTTGGTTGGAGCTCCTTTTGCCTCAATTACTGACCCTGGATCTCAGGAAACAGAGTGGACCGACACCAGCAGATGACATGGCACCCCAAACCATCACTGATGGTGGAAACTTTACACTAGACTTCAGGCAACGTGGATCCTGTGCCTCTCCTGTCTTCCTCCAGACTCTGGGACCTCGATTTCCAAAGGAAATGCAAAATTTGCATGGTTGGGTGATGGTTTGGGGTGCCATGTCATCTGCTGGTGTCGGTCCACTCTGTTTCCTGAGATCCAGGGTCAACGCAGCCGTCTACCAGCAAGTTTTAGAGCACTTCATGCTTCCTGCTGCTGACCTGCTCTATGGAGATGGAGATTTCAAGTTCCAACAGGACTTGGCGCCTGCACACAGCGCAAAATCTACCCGTGCCTGGTTTACGGACCATGGTATTTCTGTTCTAAATTGGCCCGCCAACTCCCCTGACCTTAGCCCCATAGAAAATCTGTGGGGTATTGTGAAAAGGAAGATGCAGAATGCCAGACCCAAAAACGCAGAAGAGTTGAAGGCCACTATCAGAGCAACCTGGGCTCTCATAACACCTGAGCAGTGCCAGAAACTCATCGACTCCATGCCACGCCGCATTAACGCAGTAATTGAGGCAAAAGGAGCTCCAACCAAGTATTGAGTATTGTACATGCTCATATTTTTCATTTTCATACTTTTCAGTTGGCCAACATTTCTAAAAATCCCTTTTTTGTATTAGCCTTAAGTAATATTCTAATTTTGTGACACACGGAATTTTGGATTTTCCTTTGTTGCCACTTCAAATCATCAAAATTAAATGAAATAAACATTTGAATGCATCAGTCTGTGTGCAATGAATAAATATAATGTACAAGTTACACCTTTTGAATGCAATTACTGAAATAAATCAAGTTTTTCAAAATATTCTAATTTACTGGCGTGTGTGTGTGTGTGTGTGTGTGTGTGTGTGTGTGTGTGTGTGTGTGTGTGTGTGTGTGTGTGTGTGTGTGTGTGTGTGTGTGTGTGTGTGTGTGTGTGTGTGTGTGTGTGTGTGTGTGTGTGTGTGTGTGTGTGTGTGTGTGTGTGTGTGTGTGTGTGTGTGTGTGTGTGTGTGTGTGTGTGTGTGTGTGTGTGTGTGTGTGTGTGTGTGTGTGTGTGTGTGTGTGTGTGTGTGTGTGTGTGTGTGTGTGTGTGTGTAAAATAATGAAATGTATTTGCATTTCGATTAATCCCAGGTTATTACCTGCATACATAATGTGAATTAATTTTTAAAAAGCGTCCCTCTGAAAGCTGCCATTACTGTGATGTGGCCCTCAATGAAAATGAGTTTGACACCCTTGTTTTATGTGATTGCATGGATATTAATAACAAATCTGTGTGTCTAACTAATGGAAAAGTGATAAGACACTATTTCATGTATAGTAATGGGATTCAATAAAATACTTTTTAAACATTTTTTTTTACTAAATGCATTCGTTCTTTTAATTTGGACAGAAAAAAATCATATTTTAAACTTGAATATTATCTGATCATGCCAATTATATTATTATAGACTGTATTGCTAAACTATTTTTGTGAGGAAAAAACAAACAAATATCTGCTTGTCACCTTTATTTATGATTGTAAAGCAAGTTATACATTAAAAAAAATCTAATAATCAAATGCACATGCATTTTGATTAATCCCAGGTTATTACCTGCATGCATAATGTAAATCAATTTTAAAAATGCGGCCCTCTGAAAGCAGCCATTACTGCAATGTGGCCCTCAATGAAAATGACTTTGACACCCTTGTTTTATGTGATTGCGTGGATATTAATAACACATCTGTGTGTCTAACTAATGGAAAAGTGATAAGACACTGTATTGCATGTATAGTAATGGGATTCAATAAAATACTTTTTTATTTTTTATTTTATTTTTATTTTTACTAAATGCATCTGCTCTTTCAATTTGGACAGAAAAAAAAATCATATTTTGAGCTTTAATATTATCTGATCATGCCAATTATATTATTGTATACTGTATTGCAAAACTATTTTTGTGAGGAAAAAACTAATCGTTAAATATTTGCTTGTCACCTTTATTTATAAATAGCTGGTAAAAAGCACTTTACATTGAGTAAACAACCTCAAAGTGCTACAGTGTATTAAAAAATAAAAATAAAAAGATAATAAATAAATACAAATAAAAACTAGAACAGCCAAATAGCTAAAACTAGTACATACATCTAAAAAAGGCTTTTTTAAAAAGGCTTTTTAAGCCTTTTTTTAAAAGCATCAACAGTCTGTGGTGCCCTCAGGTGGTCAGGGAGAGCGTTCCACAGACTGGGAGCGGCGGAGCAAAAAGCCCGGTCTCCCATCGTTTGTAGCTTTGTCCTCGGAGGTTGGAGGTGGTTAGCCTGTCCGGAGCGGAGGTGTCGAGTGGAGGATTTGGGGGTGAGTAGTTATTTGAGGTAGAGGGGGGCATTTCCATGGAGGCACTGGTGGGTTAAGGGGCAAAACGTATGCCAGGAGGAGAAAAAAAAAAAGATTTTTAATTTTTGAAATTGTCTTCAACAAAAAGCTTGAATATATAGATATAATCTATATATTCATATTTAGATTACATATATACACTGCAAAAAGTCAGTGTAAAAAAAATTAGGGGTATTTTATTTGAACTAAGCAAAATTATCTGCCAATAGAACAAGAAAATTTGGCTTGTCAAGACTTTCCAAAACAAGTAAAATTAGCTAACCTCAATGAACCCAAAAATACCTTAAAATAAGTATATTCTCACTAATAACAAGTGCACTTTTCTTGGTAGAAAAAAAAGACCTTTTTGCTCAATATGTTGAAAAATATTCTTAAATTAAGTAAATGCTAGTGTCATTATCTTGACATAATGATATGCGCTCGGCATCATGATTTTTTTTTCATGCTTGAGTAAGAAATTATTACATTATCTATTTATTTTTTATTTTTTTGTCCTGTCCAGCTTCTCAGGCAAATCATATAGTTGATGTAGATGCCCATGTCGGCTGTTCAGATTTACTTTACAAAAGAGAAGTGTAGGATACTTCTCTTGTTGCCTTATTTGAATTAGAATTTATTAAATGTATTTATATTATCATTTAATGCAGCCGGGCCGGAGCAGGAGGGGATAGAAAGAGAAAAAAAGAAGACAGAGGGGGAAATTGTGGGGACAAGAGGGGGATTAGACAGAGAGACAACAACAACAACAACAATAGAGCAACATCAGCAAATATGACATGTACAAATATGATGGTAAAAGTGATAGCAAATAAGCAGTTAGTAAAAAATACAGAAATGACAATGAGCATTATTACACTACAAATGGATCAATACCAATAGAAATAGGGCTATTGATAAAGAACAATACCAATACTTTACCTTTATTATCAACAATACAGTTGTTCAAATGCAACAATACATATATACGTAATGATAACTTGAGATACGAAAGAATGCAGAAAAATGGAGGGGGAGAAAGAGAAGCAACCTACATTAACCTTGTAGATTGTTATAGTAACAATAGGTTAAGCTTTGTCCGTGTGCCATGTGTTATACCCAGTTTACCCTAGGGCAACAACGTTAATATATGTTTGATGAAACGTGATTTTGTGCATGAGTGTAAGTATGCATATGTACTTGTATATGTACAGTATGTGTTTGTACAGTGAATGTATATGTACAGAATGGGTGTATGTGTTTGTACAGTGAGTGTATATGTACAGTATGTGTATGTTTGTATATTGAATGTGCGTGTGGGTGTACGAACTTTAAGTATGTAAATATGTACTGTATGTATGTATGTGAGCATATATGAATTTGTATGTACAATATATTCGACTCCCAGAGTGCGTGGGAGCCAGAGCATGGCCCCATCACCCCCGAGAGCCCAACCCACAAACAGTAGGCGTGGTGCCCAGGGAACCAGGGACCACCGCCCCCACGCAGCCAAGCCGGCCAGCGACAGGAACCCCAGAGCCCGGCCCCCCGCACCGCCCACAAGGGCCAGCAGCAGGCCGCAGACAGACGCACCCGGCAGAGGACAGGGCACGAGAAAAGCAGGGGACAGCCAGACCCCACACGGGCAGAAAGGCGAGACGCCCCGCCCGAGGGACCCAGAGACTCCCCGCAAATGGACGGGAAGACCGCCCCCACCGGCAACCGGGCTCCCACGAGCCTACCCCCGGAGAGCGAGGCGAGGCCAGCCCCCGGCCCCCACCCAAATCGGCTGCCGCAGGACCACCCGGTACGGGGCCACGGGAACCACCCACCCCACCTGCAGGGACCCCAACAATGGAGATGGAACAACCAGCAACCGCCCCGCCGAACTCTCCCCCTGAGGGAGGGGAAAAATCAAAAAATAATATTAATAAAATATATTAAAAAAATAAATCATTTAAAAAAAAAGAATTAAAAGATCACAGACATGCTGACACACAAGGTTGCTACCCCAGCAACTGGCTGACTCGCAGCACCTCGGAATACCTTGCAGCACATAGCTACCACAATAGACGCGGGGACTAGACCCAGCAGGCCCCAACCAAGACGGGCACCCGGAAGGGATGGACGGCGGGACCCAGGAGCTCCAGACACGCAGTTCGGATGCAGTAGCCTGAGGCGTCGACCCCCGCCTGACAGGCAGGCCCAGAGCGTACCCCCAGAAATATACATACATACATATACATGTACACATACACACATATATACATACACATACATACACATATGTACACATACATATACATACACATATGTACACACACATATATATATATATATATATATATATATATATATATACACACAGTTCGTCAGCCCCGACAACCACCGCGCGTGCGCTGCCATCAGCCACACCCCTGCACCAGACCCAGCAGCCACGGGCGCCCACACCACAAACAAACGGCAGCAAAAACAGTAGCTGCAATACCCCCAGACAGCCAGCACCAGCCAATCAAATCAAAGCGATCAAAAAAAACTGCGACCGGCAACCACACGCCAACAGGACCACGGAGACCAGCCGGCGCCAGCCCGCCAGTCAGCCCAAACGCAAACAAGAGACACCAACCCCCCCCCCCCCCCACCACCACCAAAAGACCCCACCACCCAAACCCGCACAAACACACCACCGCCTAAACAATCGAGACACAGCATCCAGACCAGACATGGGGGCCGCGCCGCCACCACATCAAGTCACCAACAGAGACCCCACAGCGCAAGGTCGGGCCCCACGGGCACGGACCCCACCCAAATTTTTACTTTAAAAATGCGGCCCTCTGGTCCTCAATGAAAATGAGTTTGACACCCTTGTTTTATGTGATTGCATGGATATTAATAACAAATCTATGTGTGTCTAACTAATGGAAAAGTGATAAGACAGTGTATTGCATGTATAGTGTAAGTAGAACATTAAACCATCGTGTGTTTGATCCTGTCCACACGCTCCTTATCAGGTGTCATAACACCCAATAAAACTTGTTCATTAGTCTGTCCGGGCGCTGTCTCATGCATGGTTGGAAAGAAGCATAAATGTATTCCATAACTAAAGCGTGTAATTAGTTAACACTCAAACCGCTGTAAAGATCTGATGGATTGTGACTACAAACCTGTCCATTTTAGTCATCTTTTCCCAAAAGTCAGACCAAAACAATTTTATTCCAAATCAGAAATAATGTAAATATTATTAGCTTAGTTAACAACAATGTCTGCAAAACTGCACCATTTTGGCAAAAATGTTGACCTGAATCATACCAAACTGAGTCATGCGTGGACACGGTCAGCAGTCAATTATACGCTTTCACCTTTACACCTGTGAAGAATTTTAAGCCTACAGTCTTGTTTTAGTACGGGGGAAAACCCACGCAAAAAAAAAACACTGACAAGCTAACCATGAGGCAGATGTGCTAACTATTCAGTTCAGTTTCAGTTTATTCGGAACATGCATACGATACAATGTAATGTATCACATATTTCCAGTTGTTTCATTACCTACCCCTTTTCATACCACACTGCAAAAACTGAAATCTAAGTAAGATTAAATATCTCAAATAAGGGTGATATTTGCTTATTTTCTGTCTGATAAGATAATTCTTCTCACTAAGCAGATTTTATGTTCGTGTTTTAAGGGTTTTAGTCCTAAATGATCTCAGTAAGATATTACAGCTTGTTGCTGAGATTCCCCTGGGAGGTGAGGGGAGCAGTGAGCAGCAGCGGTGGCCGCTCCCGGGAATCATTTTTGGTGATTTAACCCCCAATTCCAACCCTTGATGCTGAGTGCCAAGCAGGGAGGTAATGAGTCTCATTTTTATAGTCTTTGGTATGACTCGGCCGGGTTTTGAACTCATATCAACCGATACCGATGTATACAGTCGTGGAATTAACACATTATGCCTAATTTTGTTGTGATGCCCCGCTGGATGCATTAAACAATGTAACAAGGTTTTCCAAAATAAATCAACTCAAGTTATGGAAAAAAGTGCCAACATGGCACTGCCATATTTATTATTGAAGTCACAAAGTGCATTATTTTTTTTAACATGCCTCAAAACAGCAGCTTGGAATTTGGGACATGCAGGAGGAGGTTGAGGTGGGAGGGGTTGGGGGGGAGGGCGGGGTTTTTGTAGGGGGTAGCGGTGGTATATATTGTAGCGTCCCGGAAGAGTTAGTGCTGCAAGGGGTTCTGGGTACTGTATTTTTTGGACTAAGTCGCAGTTTTTTTCATAGTTTGGCCGGGGGTGCGACTTATACTCAGGAGCGACTTATGTGTGAAATTATTAACACATTAGCGTAAAATATCAAATATTATTTAGCTCATTCACATAAGAGACTAGACGTATAAGATTTCATGGGATTTAGCGATTAGGAGTGACAGATTGTTTGGTAAACGTATAGCATGTTCTATATGTTATAGTTATTTGAATGACTCTTACCATAATATGTTACGTTAACATACCAGTTGGTTATTTATGCCTCATATAACGTACACTTATTCAGCCTGTTGTTCACTATTTATTTATTTTAAATTGCCTTTCAAATGTCTATTCTTGGTGTTGGCTTTTATCAAATACATTTCCCCAAAAAATGCGACTTATACTCCAGTGCGACTTATATATGTTTTTTTCCTTCTTTATTATGCATTTTCGGCCGGGGCGACTTATACTCGGGAGCGACTTATACTCCGAAAAATACGGTATTTGTTCTGTTGTGTTACGGTGCGGATGTTCTCCCGAAAAGTGTTTGTCATTCTTGTTTGGTGTGTGTTCACAGTGTGGCGCATATTTGTAACAGTGTTAAAGGTGTTTATACGACAACCCTCAGTGTGACCTGTATGGCTGTTGACCAAGTATGCCTTGCAGTCAACAGCCATACAGTTGTTCTGAAAACACTTCCGAGGACACCAATGATGGACGCTTTTGACCTCCCTCCCTCCTCAACGACACCTGGAGTCGAACTTTTGCTTGCATGCAGATCGGCCTCAGTCTGTGAACATTACATCATCACACCCAAGACAATGGGCACATACACACACACACACACACACACACACACACACACACCCCACGCCTTCACCACCGCTTGTTTCCCCTCGGGGTGAGCGCTTCATAGCAGCAGTCGACCTCCAGGGCCCCAACTCCCCGCCTCTCTGTTGCGAGTTGTCGTGATTAAATGTAACGTGTTTGTGTGCATTGCATGGAGGTTTTTTCCCACTCCAGACTCGGCCCCCTTAGGTGCCCAGTCTAGATTGTATTTTTTTACTCATCTTCTTCCCCAGCGTTTTACCTTTTTTCTTATCTTTTACGAGGCGACCCATCAGTGTTCCTGTTCTGTAACCCTGTACACTGTTTGTTTAATCTTGAACGGGATTGTGCTGAAAACATAGTTTCGTTGTACTTGTGCAATGACAATAAAGACCTATCCTATCCTATCCAGTCACATGTGTGAGTGAAAAGCCGTAGATATTACGTGACTGGGCAGGCAGGCAGAGAAACAGTTTTCCTTTTTGTGCCCTGCATTTTTTTAACGTTCTAAAATAATGTTACACCATTGAATGGGGAAAAGTCAAACACTAGTGCCAGGCGGAAAATGGGGGGGGGGGCAGTTTTTGTTTTTGTCCACTGCATTTTTTTTAACGTTCTAAAATAATGCTACACCATTGAATGGGGAAAAGTCAAACACTAGTGCCAGGTGAAAAATGGGGGGGGGGGGGGGCAGTTTTCGTTTTTCCCACTGCATTTTTTTTAATGTTCTAAAATAATGTTACACCATTGAATGGGGAAAAGTCAAACACTAGTGCCAGGCAGAAAACGGGGGGGGGGCAGTTTTCGTTTTTCCCACTGCATTTTTTTTAATGTTCTAAAATAATGTTACACCATTGAATGGGGAAAAGTCAAACACTAGTGCCAGGCAGAAAATGGGGGGGGGGCAGTTTTCGTTTTTCCCACTGCATTTTTTTTAATGTTCTAAAATAATGTTACACCATTGAATGGGGAAAAGTCAAACACTAGTGCCAGGCGGAAAATGGGGAGGGGGCAGTTTTCGTTTTTGTCCACTGCATTTTTTTTAATGTTCTAAAATAATGTTACACCATTGAATGGGGAAAAGTCAAACACTAGTGCCGGGGGGGAAATATTTTTCGTTTTTGTCCCCTGCATTTTTTAACGTTCTAAAATAATGTTACACCATTGAATGGAGAAAAGTCAAACACTAGTGGGGGGGCAATTTTAGTTTTTGTCCCCTGCATTTTTTTAACATTCTAAAATAATGTTACACCATTGAATGGGGAAAAGTCAAACACTAGTGCCAAGCGGCAAACGGGGGGGGGAAACAGTTTTCGTTTTTGTCCCTTGCATTTTTTTAACGTTCTAAAATAATGTTACACCATTGAATGGGGAAAAGTCAAACACTAGTGCCAGGTGGAAAACGGGGGGGGGAAATTTTAGTTTTTGTCCCCTGCATATTTTTAACATTCTAAAATAATGTTACACCATTAAATGGGGAAAAGTCAAACACTAGTGCCAGGCGGAAAACGTTTTTTTGTCCCCTGCATTTTTTAACATTCTAAAATAGTGTTATACTATTGAATGGGGAAAAGTCAAACACTAGTGCCAGGCGGAAAACGTTTTTTGTCCCCTGCATTTTTTAACATTCTAAAATAGTGTTATACTATTGAATGGGGACAAGTCAAACACTAGTGCCAGGCGGA
>NC_084569.2:34772458-34812458 GCF_033978685.3 Nerophis lumbriciformis | reverse complement strand
TTCTTAAAATAGTGTTACACTATTGAATGGGGAAAAGTCAAAAACTAGTGCCATGTCGAAAACGGGGGTGGGGAGCAGTTTTCCTTTTTGTCCCTTACATGTTTTAATGTTCTAAAATAGTGTTACACAATTGAATGGGAAAAAGTCAAACACTAGTGCCAGGTGGAAAACGGAGAGGAGCAGTTTTCATCCCCTGCATGTTTTAAAGTTCTTAAAATAGTGTTACACTATTGAATGGGGAAAAGTCAAAAACTAGTGCCAGGTGGAAAACGGGGGTGAGTAGTTTTTGTTTTTGTCCCCTGCATTTTCTAATATAGTGTTACACTATTGAATGGGGGAAAGTCAAACACTAGTGCCAGGTGGAAAACAGGGAGGAGCAGTTTTCGTCCCCTGCATGTTTTAACGTTCTAAAATAGTGTTACACTATTGAATAGGGACAAGTCAAACACTAGTGCCAGGCGTAAAACTGGGGGAGTAGTTTTTGTTTTTGTCCCCTGCATTTTTTTTTACGTTCTAATAGTGTTACACTATTGAATGGGGGAAAGTCAAACACTAGTGCCAGGTGGAATAACGAGGAGCAGTTTTCGTCCCCTGCATGTTTTAACGTTCTAAAATCGTGTTACACTATTGAATGAGAAAAAGTCAAAAAGTAGTGCCATGTGGAAAACGGGGGTGAGCAGTTTTCGTTTTTGTCCCCTGTATGTTTTAACGTTCTAAAATAGTGTTTCACCATTGAATGGGGAAAAGTCAAACACTAATGTCAGGCAGAAAACGGGGGGGGGGGACAGTTTTCGTTTTTGTCCCCTGCATGTTTTAACTTTCTAAAATAGTGTTACACTATTGACTAGGGACAAGTCAAACACTAGTGCCAGGCGGAAAACTGGGGAAATAGTTTTTGTTTTTGTCCCCTGCATTTTTTAACGTTCTAAAATAGTGTTACACTATTGAATGGGGAAAAGTCAAACACTAGTGCCAGGCGGAAAACGGGGGTGGGGAGCAGTTTTCCTTTTTGTCCCTTGCATGTTTTAATGTTCTAAAATAGTGATACACTATTGAATGGGGAAAAGTTAAACACTAGTGCCAGGTGGAAAACGGGGGGGAGCAGTTTTCGTTTTTGTCCCCTGCATTTTCTAATATAGTGTTACACTATTGAATGGGGGAAAGTCAAACACTAGTGCCAGGTGGAAAACGGGGAGGAGCAGTTTTCGTCCCCTGCATGTTTTAACGTTCTAAAATAGTGTTACACTATTGAATAGGGACAAGTCAAACACTAGTGCCAGGCGTAAAACTGGGGGAGTAGTTTTTGTTTTTGTCCCCTGCATTTTTTTTTACGTTCTAATAGTGTTACACTATTGAATGGGGGAAAGTCAAACACTAGTGCCAGGTGGAATAACGAGGAGCAGTTTTCGTCCCCTGCATGTTTTAACGTTCTAAAATCGTGTTACACTATTGAATGAGAAAAAGTCAAAAAGTAGTGCCATGTGGAAAACGGGGGTGAGCAGTTTTCGTTTTTGTCCCCTGTATGTTTTAACGTTCTAAAATAGTGTTTCACCATTGAATGGGGAAAAGTCAAACACTAATGTCAGGCAGAAAACGGGGGGGGGGACAGTTTTCGTTTTTGTCCCCTGCATGTTTTAACTTTCTAAAATAGTGTTACACTATTGAATAGGGACAAGTCAAACACTAGTGCCAGGCGGAAAACTGGGGAAATAGTTTTTGTTTTTGTCCCCTGCATTTTTTAACGTTCTAAAATAGTGTTACACTATTGAATGGGGAAAAGTCAAACACTAGTGCCAGGCGGAAAACGGGGGTGGGGAGCAGTTTTCCTTTTTGTCCCTTGCATGTTTTAATGTTCTAAAATAGTGATACACTATTGAATGGGGAAAAGTTAAACACTAGTGCCAGGTGGAAAACGGGGGGGGAGCAGTTTTCGTTTTTGTCCCCTGCATTTTCTAATATAGTGTTACACTATTGAATGGGGGAAAGTCAAACACTAGTGCCAGGTGGAAAACGGGGAGGAGCAGTTTTCGTCCCCTGCATGTTTTAACGTTCTAAAATAGTGTTACACTATTGAATAGGGACAAGTCAAACACTAGTGCCAGGCGTAAAACTGGGGGAGTAGTTTTTGTTTTTGTCCCCTGCATTTTTTTTTACATTCTAATAGTGTTACACTATTGAATAGGGACAAGTCAAACACTAGTGCCAGGCGTAAAACTGGGGGAGTAGTTTTTGTTTTTGTCCCCTGCATTTTTTTTTACATTCTAATAGTGTTACACTATTGAATGGGGGAAAGTCAAACACTAGTGCCAGGTGGAATAACGAGGAGCAGTTTTCGTCCCCTGCATGTTTTAACGTTCTAAAATCGTGTTACACTATTGAATGAGAAAAAGTCAAAAAGTAGTGCCATGTGGAAAACGGGGGTGAGCAGTTTTCGTTTTTGTCCCCTGCATGTTTTAACGTTCTAAAATAGTGTTACACCATTGAATGGGGAAAAGTCAAACACTAGTGCCAGGTGAAAAACGGGGGTGGGGAGCAGTTTTAGTTTTTTTCCCTTGCATGTTTTAACGTTCTAAAATAGTGTTACACTATTGAATGGGGACAAGTCAAACACTAGTGCCAGGTGGAAAACGGAGAGGAGCAGTTTTCGACCCCTGCATGTTTTAACGTTCTAAAATAGTGTTACACTATTGAATGGGGAAAAAGTCAAAAATCAGTGCGAGGTGGAAAACGGGGGTGAGCAGTTTTCGTTTTTGTCCCCTGCATGTTTTAATGTTCTAAAATAGTGTTACACTATTGAATAGGGACAAGTCAAACATTAGTGCCAGGCGTAAAACGAGGGCGGGGGAAACATTTTTTTATTTTTTATTTTAATATATTTTCTGTAGGAGGACAAACATGACACAAACCTCCCTAATTGTTCTAAAGCACACTGTTTATATTAAACATTAGAGATGTACGATAATATCGGCCGATAAATGCGCTAAAATGTAATCGGAAATTATCGGTATCGTTTTTTTTTTATTATCGGTTTCGTTTTTGTTTTTTTTATTAAATCAACATAAGAAACACAAGATACACTTACAATTAGTGCACCAACCCAAAAAACCTCCCTCCCCCATTCACACTCATTCACACAAAAGGGTTGTTTCTTTCTATTATTAATATTCTGGTTCCTACATTATATATCAATATATATCAATACAGTCTGCAAGGGATACAGTCCGTAAGCACACATGATTGTGCGTGCTGCTGGTCCACTAATAGTACTAACCTTTAACACTTAATTTGACTCATTTTCATTAATTACTAGTTTCTATGTAACTGTTTTTATATTGTTTTACTTTCTTTTTTATTCAAGAAAATGTTTTGTTTTTTTTCCTCTTATTTTATTTTATTTTTATTTTTTTTTAAAGTACCTTATCTTCACCATACCTGGTTGTCCAAATTAGGCATAATAATGTGACTGTATATATCGGTTGATATCGGTATCGGTTGATATTGGTATCCTTAATTAAAGAGTTGGACAATATTGGATATCGGCAAAAAGCCATTATCGGACATCCCTATTAAACATGCTTCACTGATTCGAGTATTTGGCGAGCGCCGTTTTGTCCTACTAATTTTGGCGGTCCTTGAACTCACCGTAGTTTGCCTACTTATTAGAGATGCGCGGATAGGCAATTATTTCATCCGCAACCGCATCAGAAAGTCGTCAACCATCCGCCATCCACCCGACCTAACATTTGATCAGAACCGCACCCGCCCGCACCCGCCCGTTGTTATATATCTAATATAGACGATGCAAGGCATTAGTGAGGTTATAAAGCTTTTGCCTGTTAAAGAAAGGAGACTGATCCAATGCAGCACAGACATTTGCGTGCCACGCTGTCACGACCCAGACGCACACCAGTGCGCAATCATATGGGAGCCGCGCTGAGCGCACCTCCAAGCGCGTCTTGCTGCCGGCGACGGCCGGGTATGGGCCCGACGCTCCAGCGCCATCCATTTTCAGGGCTAGTTGATTCGGCAGGTGGGTTGTTACACACTCCTTAGCGGGTTCCGACTTCCATGGCCACCGTCCTGCTGTCTATATCAACCAGGGTGAGCCCCACCCCTTTCGTGAGCGCACTGCGCGCGGAGTGACCCCTGTTACGCGCCCCCGGCAACAGGGGTGGCGGGCAGGTAAGCTGCGCGGGCGGAGCGCGCGGAGTGACCCCTGTTACGCGCCCCCGGCAACGGGGGTGGCGGGCAGGTAAGCTGCGCGGGCGGAGCGCGCGGAGTGACCCCTGTTACGAGCCCCCGGCCACGGGGGTGGTGGGCAGGTAAGCTGCTTACCCGCTGCGCGTGACGCCGGCCGCGGCGAAGGCGGACGAGGCGGGGTGTCGGTGCGGTGGGCGCGGCGGTGACCCTGGACGTGCGTCGGGCCCTTCTCGCGGATCGCCTCAGCTACGGCTCCCGGTGGGGCCCTCTCGGGGGAAGGGGCCTCGGTCCCGGACCCCGGCGAGGCGTCCCTTCTCCGCTCCGTAAAAGTGTCCATCTCTTTTTTTTTTTTTCTTCTGTTGTGGCATATGCAGCAGGTGCCTGCTCATTTTTCGTATGTGGGTAACAACATTTAACTATGTATATATATTTCCGAATTGGTTTAACTGCCACCCGCCTGAATCTATTTAAAATCTAATTTTTTTTTATTTCAACCGCCCGACCCGACCCGCGGATAAAATCTAATTTTTTTTTATTTCATCCGCCCGATCCGCGGATAATCCGCGGACTCCGCGGTTGTGCCCGCAAACCGCGCATCTCTACTACTTATATAACTTTCTCCGACTTTCTAGGACGTGTTTTATTCCACTTCTTTTTCTGTCTCAATTTGTCCACCAAACTTTTAATGTTGTGCGTGAATGCACAAAGGTGAGTTTTGTTGATGTTATTGACTTGTGTGGAGTGCTAATCAGACATATTTGGTCACTGCATGACTGCAAGCTAATCGATGCTAACATGCTATTTAGGCTAGCTATATGTACATATTGCATCATTATGCCTCATTTGTAGCTATATTTGAGCTCATTTAGCTTCCTTTAAGTCCTGTTAATTCAATTTATATCTCATGACACACTATCTGTATGTAATATGGCTTTTAATTTGTTGCGGCTCCAGACAGATTTGTTTTTTGTATATTTGGTCCAATATGGCTCTTTCAACATTTTGGGTTGCCGACCCCTGGTATAGTACATACTTTTATCATTTTGTAATGTGGAATGTTAAAAACGATTTGATCAAGTAGAATTACTCCAACAGAACAATAGTAGGTATTAAAAACACTGTCAGGCAAAAAAGTATTTTATAGTGTGGAATGTTAAAAAGAGAGAACAATAAGTAGGTATGACAACACGTGATGTTTCTGAAGTGGAGTGTTAATGTGGGTTTTAGCGACACCTGGTGGTCACAATATTTCATTACATCAAACTTCTGACGCAGGAAAGTTGAATGAGCCAGACTTGTTCGATACCTTCACTTCCACCTTGGAGACTTGGACTTTGTATCTGTAAGTAACATGCAACTATAATTGTTTATATTGACAAATGTGCTGTTTTAGACGGCAATATTGTTCAATTAAGGACACTTATGACGTATGTCCAGTTGCTAGCCATTAGTAGCACGTAGCTTCTATGTTTTTCTTTGGTAAATGACTGAGCTCAAATGCGAAAAAAATAACCTCGTGTACTTATTGGAGGATAAATAAATATTAGCATTTAAAACATGATTGCAGGGGCATAATGTCGTCATTGAACACGAAGAATAAAAAGTTGATACTACGCTACATGTTCTTTATGCCAGCATGTCCTCGTTAGCATTTTGAGCACAAAACCCAAAGACACACATGTCATTGACAGTTCAGTTTCAGTTAATTGTATTCCATCTAGGGCTGCAGCTAACGATTATTTTTCTATCGATTAATCTATAGATTATTTTTTTGATTATTCGGTTAATCTATAGATTATTTTTTCGATTAATCTATAGATTATTTTTCCTTTTACCGATTTTTTTTTAAATTTAAAATGAAGAGGAAAAAATAAATGTAGGCCAGTTTTTTCAAAAGGCATGGCTTTTATTTACAAAAAAAAAAGTATGGCCACTCAGTCAACATTGACAACAACATGACAAAATATTCTGTAACAATGTAAACATTTAAAACTTTTAACATTTAACAAAATTAAAAGTAGCTTATTTGCTTTTTAATGTG
Source organism: Nerophis lumbriciformis (assembly GCF_033978685.3). Classification (NCBI taxonomy): domain Eukaryota; kingdom Metazoa; phylum Chordata; class Actinopteri; order Syngnathiformes; family Syngnathidae; genus Nerophis; species Nerophis lumbriciformis. The sequence goes on along the minus strand of NC_084569.2, from coordinate 34,806,217 downwards.
CAAATATAAAAGTAAACATCCAGTGCAAATCTTAATATTCTGGAATAGTATAAGCATTTAAAAAGTAAAAGTATTGCTTATTTTGCTTTAAAATGTGCAAAAATAAAGATAAACATCCAATACAAAAAAGTGCAAAACAGAAATATTCTGTAACAAGTGTAAACATTTCAACAAAAGTAAAAGTATTGCTTATTTGCTAAAATGTGCAAAAATAAAGCTAAACATCCAATACAAAAAAGTGTACAGTGTAAACATTTCAACAAAAGTAAAAGTATTGCTTATTTTGCTTAATAACACAACAATGATAGTATGATTAAAGTGAAAGTTAATTGTTGGTTTGTACATAGTATATGTAACTGTTAATGTTGTAAAAGGTATTTGCACAACTAATTAACGTTAGCGTTTGTGACACGTCTTGTGCCGTTGGGTTCTTTCAGGACCGACAGACTGAACGCCAGACGGCTTTGCCAGGTTTACAATCTTTTAATTTTACACAAAGTCTTTTCTCTTCCAACTCTTTTCTCTTTCTTTCCTCGCTTTTCAGCTCCTCTTCCTCGCTCGCTCGTCGTCCCCTGTCTCTTGCGGCGTCGCTCCCGGCGCGCCCCGCCTCGCCGCTCGCTCGCCGCCGCCGCCTCTCCACAGCGTTAAAGAGGAGCGCGTCTTTGTAAACACTGAACAGGCACGCCAAACGCGCCTCTCAGAGCGAAACGGTGCTTTAGTTTATGAATTTACAACGCAGATACAAATGACACATTCATGTTTTTGTGTAATAATGACAACGTATACGCACGCGGACGATTGACTTGTTGATGGTGATGGCAAGAACGTTGTCGGGGGTTTTCTTTTCAAATGTTCGTTCATAGCCGTTGTGCTGCTATGATAGGCCATTTCCGCTCGACACAGTGTGCATACAACATTATTAGGCCGTTTATTGAAATACTCCGACACTTTTGACGACTTTTGGCGTGCTTTTTTCCCCTCGCTCGCATCGTCTGCTTTGCGCTCCGCCATGACAGTAGTGTGACGTAAATATGCGACGCGCCGACGCACAAAAACGGCGTCGACGTATTTACGTAACCGATGACGTCGACTACGTCGACGCGTCGTTTCAGCCTTAATTCCATCCATCCATTTTCTACCGCTTGTCCCTTTTGGGGTCGCGGGGGGTGCTGGAGCCTATCTCAGCTGCATTCGGGCAGAAGGCGGTGTACACCCTGGACAAGTCGCCACCTCATCGCAGGGCCAACACAGATAGACAGACAACAGTCACACTCACATTCACACACTAGGGCCAATTTTAGTGTTGCCAATCAACCTATCCCCAGGTGCATGTCTTTGGAGGTGGGAGGGAGAACATGCAAACTCCACACAGAAAGATCCCGAGCCCGGGATTGAACTCAGGACCTTCGTATTGTAAGGCACATGCGCTAACCCCTGGTCCACCGTGCTATTCGTTATGTGAATAAAGGATCTCGTTGGTCCATCACAAATATCAAAAACTACCAAGGCCTGTGTTCACTCCGACTTGGATCGATACCAACAAGTGCAGTACCGCCCACTAGGGGTGTAACGGTACCCAAAAAATTTGGTTCGGTACATACCTCGGTTTAGAGGTCACATTTCGGTTCATTTTCGGTACAGTAAGAAAACAAAATATAAATTTTTCAGTTATTTACCAAATTTGCAAAATCTTCCACCAAAAATATTTTTTTTCGTGGAATATTTGATGTGAAGTAATCGGAACCTTGGATAGGTCAATAATTCATAATAACATTGATTTTGATTCAATATTATGTTTTGAGCAATGACAGTTTGAAAGAAAAAGAAACAGCTTTGTTTTATTAATCAACATTGGAACTTTTTCTAAATTACATTTAACCTTTAAGCTTTTTTATTTCACTTGTTTTGTTTTTGTTTATTTTAATAGTATTTTTAGAATGTGCCGTGGGCCTTTAAAACATTAGCTGTGGGCCGCAAATGGCCTCCGGGGCACACTTTTGACACCCCTGCTATGGATAATAAAAAATTAAATCTGATAAATCTATGGATAAAAAGCAGAGCCTGGCGACGCATGCACGTTTATCATAACTCTTTCTCTCTCTCTGTCTCTGCCCCTCCCTCACCAATGCTGCTGGTGCACAATTTGTTTTGTTTTTAACCCCTTCTTAACCCTGAACGTACATTGAAAATACACGCAACCCTAACTCAAAATGCCGGACATTTGAGGCATTTAAGAAACTCCGCCCGGACAGCTCCGCAAAAGAGGACATGTCCGGTGAAAAGAGGACGTATGGTCAGTCTATCCTAGCCTGTGAGCTGCTAGCATGCTGTGTGTTGTGCCTCGGTGTGCATTGTTTACACAACGTGCGTTACGCTACTTAATATGTCCGTGTGGAAACTCGTTCGGTACACCTCCGGACCGAACCGAAGCCCCCGTACCGAAACAGTTCAATACAAATACACGTACCGTTACACCCCTAGTATTACCTGATTCTGATTAATTGCATTGATTGGAATCAGACAGTAGTGATGATAACGTCCACATTTTTGAATGGAGGAGAAAAAAAATTCTCCTTTCTGTCCAATACCACATGATAGTGCTGAGCCCCAAAACTGCTTGGTGTGCTGTTAGACAGTCGACTGTCATGGTCCGATCATATTAATGGTATTTTAATGAAAATGGGAAGAGGTTTGGGGTCACACTCCTCAGCCTTCCCGGTAAGGTCTATTCAGGTGTACTGGAGAGGAGGCTACGCCGGATAGTCGAACCTCGGATTCAGGAGGAACAGTGTGGTTTTCGTCCTGGTCGTGGATCTGTGGACCAGCTCTATACTCTCGGCAGGGTCCTTGAGGGTGCATGGGAGTTTGCCCAACCAGTCTACATGTGCTTTGTGGACTTGGAGAAGGCATTCGACCGTGTCCCTCGGGAAGTCCTTTGGGGAATGCTCAGAGAGTATGGGGTATCGGACTATCTGATTTTGGCGGTCCGCTCCCTGTATGATCAGTGCCAGAGCTTGGTCCGCATTGCCGGCAGTAAGTCGGACACGTTTCCAGTGAGGGTTGGACTCCGCCAAGGCTGCCCTTTGTCACCGATTCTGTTCATAACTTTTATGGACAGAATTTCTAGGCGCAGTCAAGGCGTTGAGGGGATCCGGTTTGGTGGCTGCACGATTACGTCTCTGCTTTTTGCAGATGATGTAGTCCTGATGGTTTCATCTGGCCAGGATCTTCAGCTCTCGCTGGATCGGTTCGCAGCTGAGTGTGAAGCGACTGGGATGAGAATCAGCACCTACAAGTCCGAGTCCATGGTTCTCGCCCGGAAAAGGGTGGAGTGCCATCTCCGGGTTGCGCAGGAGACCCTGCCCCAAGTGGAGGAGTTCAAGTACCTCGTAGTCTTGTTCACGAGTGAGGGAAGAGTGGATCGTGAGATCGACAGGCTGATCGGTGCGGCGTCTTCAGTAATGCGGACGCTGTATCGATCCGTTGTGGTGAAGAAGGAGCTGAGCCGGAAGGCAAAGCTCTCAATTTACCGCTCGATCTACGTTCCCATCCTCACCTATGGTCATGAGCTTTGGGTTATGACCGAAAGGACAAGATCACGGGTACAAGCGGCCGAAATGAGTTTCCTCCGCCGGGTGGCAGGGCTCTCCCTTAGAGATAGGGTGAGAAGCTCTGCCATCCGGGGGGAACTCAAAGTAAAGCTGCTGCTCCTCCACATCGAGAGGAGCCAGATGAGGTGGTTCGGGCATCTGGTCAGGATGCTACCCAATTGCCTCCCTAGGGAGGTGTTTAGGGCACGTCCGACCGGTAGGAGGCCACGGGGAAGACCCAGGACACGTTGGGAAGACTATGTCTCCCGGCTGGCCTGGGAACGCCTCGGGATCCCCCGGGAAGAGCTGGACGAAGTGGCTGTGGAGAGGGAAGTCTGGGCTTCCCTGCTTAGGCTGCTGCCCCCGCGACCCGATCTCTGATAAGCGGAAAAAGATGGATGGATGGAAGAGGTTTAGCCACGGTCAGGAAGTAATCCACCTTCTTGACATCCTCAACAATAGGTCAAGTCATACAGTCCTTGGTTTTCTGTCATCTTCATTACTGTCCTATAATATGGTCCGCTGCGACTAAGTCTGACCTGAACAAACTGCAACTTGTTCAGAACAGAGCGGCTAGACTAATTAAATGTTCTTTGCGCACTAATATTTCATTTATGCATTCACGCCTGTCCTGGTTGTCTGTTGAACAAAAGATGCATTGTAGTCTCCTTATGTTCTTTAGAACTATCATGTTAGATCAATCACCAGATTACTTTTACAAACAGTTTTTAAAATAAACCAACACACATATTCATGACACTAGGAATGCCAGCAATGGCTATTTGGCACTTCCTGCTCCCAGGACCAATCTCCTCAAACATACAGTCATGTATAGATGTATATCATTCTGGAATGGGTTGCCATCTCCCATTAATCTCTCACAAAGTAAATTGTCATTCAAGACAGCTTTGAAGATACACCTATTGCAGCTGCCCACATGACGTGAATTTTTAATACTGGGGTTAACTATCTTATGTTGTATTTTTCCTTTGTATAATGTTTGGTAATGCATTTATTCTTTGTATTTTTATTTTGTATGCTCCTATATGGACCCCAGGAAGACTAGCAGTCGCCTTGGAGTCAGCTAATGGGGATCCATTCAATAAACAAAGTGGTTGGTTTTTGCCATCTTATTTGTCCAGCTTCCATACTCGTTTTTATACACTTTACAAGAAATACATTGGCGGAAAACTCCGTAGCTAGCTAGCTTGTGCACGCTAGCTTTCTGACACTCTTATTTTGTTAGCGCAGGTAGGATAAAGCAGGGCTTTTATTGTGAAGACAGGAACTGTGCAGTCGGTCTCTAGAGTTTTGACAGCAGGTACGGCGCGGGAGTTTGCTTAAATAAGTGTTTCTCCCCTTCCTGTCGGTCATTTTTTCTTAATAATGATGTCATACCCTCGGGTGCCGTGAATGTCAATCAAGTGATGAAAGTGACGTCTTGGTGAAGATTGATGATCGCTACTTTTTAGGTCTATTTTTTTTATGCCTGGCTGGCAATCGACTGACACACCCTCCACGATCGACCGGTAGCTTGGATCGGCGTAATGGACACCCCTGGTATATAGAATATTGAATACAATATTGGTTTGTGGTACATGAGAGTCGCAGTATTGCAGTATTAGTATCTGTGTCAGGTTCAAACACTGATGACATCTATTAAACAAGACAAGAATCAAACAGACAGAATTCAATTTGGACTCAATTGAGGACCTGTAACCTCTTACAGTGTCTTAGCACGCTCTGGCGAAAGATTGTACGCCACCTCTTTTTATTTGGACTTTCGCTGTTTACATAACATCTGTTTCTAAAGGAATGGGGAGTATGTAAACAGTCATTGTTTTCGGTCACATTAACACAAAAGAAAAAGATGCCTCGGGCTTGGGCTAGTCCTGGATTCAGCTTGAGCAGGTCTTCGATGACAATAGCTAACCCCCATCCTGTCTCCTTCCCATCGTACACAATGGAATTTTCCAAGCCTTTGCTTGGTGTAACAAAGACAGCCTCTTGTCTGTTCATTGGGAACTCAGAACGGAAAGTTTTTTTGATAATTTACATACAATTGTTCTGACAGTCTCGATCTTCTCATGATGGAGGACTGTGGCTTTGGTTCTGGGATTCGGTGTCCCAACTCTTGCCGTTGTTCCTCTTCCTGTTCCTTTCCGCCATGACCACGGCCGCCACCACCGTGACCAGCACGGTGACGGTGATGACGAGCACGGTGGCGGTCTCTGCGATGCACAGCCGGCTGTCCACCCAAGCCAGCGAAGCCCCGGAGAGCTGCGGCGGGTCGTGGCAGGTCACGTTCGAGTAGTCGTCGATGTGGAGATGACGGACATGCAGGATCTTGCTGAAGACGCGGTGCAGGTCGCAGTCGCAGCTCCAGGGGTTGCCTGACGACAAGAAGGTTAGCGATGAACAGGGAAGTGAACTTTTACAGTCTTCTCATGTAAACATTGAACTTTGCTGATAGAATGACAATATGGACACGGGACTCCCATTACAAATATTTTTCAACTATTTTCATACTTATTTTTATCAAACTGAAATTTTATTTAATACATGATTTGTACTATCACAAACTAATAGGAAATACGTTGTTCAATAATTGTTTTTAGTTCAAATGAACAAATTTAACATTCTGAAAGCATAAAGTTACACAACCCCTTGTCAGGGCCCGGGCGCATTGGCATGCGCATTCTTCAATAAACCCCGCGGAGCGCACCTCCTACACATGTCATTCCTGCTGCAGCTGTCAGCTGCAGTTAATCTGCAATCCGCACACAGACCTGCAGACCTGTGTTCCGGGCCAGAACGTAACCATCCGTTTCTGTACCGTAAGCGATCTTAGCTCTATGCAACCTTGCTCTTTGCTGTCCGTGTTTTCTTCCCCGTGTTTGATTAGTCCCTTGTCTTTCCTTGTCGTCCTCCCAGCAGTCTGCCTTCGTTCCCGCGTCTACGAGCTGTGCGTCTCGTCGTTTCCCCCGGGTTCCTTCTGCTTCCATGACTGCCTCTTGGATCTCGACCTCCCGCTTGGACACGGACCTCCTACGCCCCGCTATCGCCCCTGACTTCCAGCTTGCCTCACGGACCTCCGAGCGCTGCCTTGTCCCTCCTCTCGTCCAACATTTACGGTAACACTCAACAGCTAATCCCCACACACTCTCACACCACATGCACTTTTGGATCTAGTTCACACTCCATTTCCTTAGTATATATTGTTATTGTTTGATTATTATATACCGTATTTTTCGGAGTATAAGTCGCACTGGAGTATAAGTCGCACCTGCCGAAAATGCATAATAAAGAAGGAAAAAAACATTATGCAACTTTCATAAACTATGAAAAAAACGGCGACTTATAGTCCGAAAAATACGGTATATAGTTGATATATACAATAAATCATAGAGCAATATTTCCCCCTTGTGGTCTGTGCCGTCAACTCCCTCCCGTAAACATAACACCCCTTGTGTGATTTCATCACTGTACGTCAAATTACTAGCACCAACACTGCGTGCCACGGGAGTCAATAAGACCGGAGAAGTTTGCCGTTATATTCTTATCAGTGGCGTAGCAGGAAGGGGCTAGGAAATATGTTTGCGCTTTCATATGAAGCTCCCTGTCATTCATTAAACAATTATAACACGATGATTGGACAGACTACAATATAGAGGGCGGCCTGCAGCTTTTTTTTTTTCATATACTAAAAATACAATTAGCAGGAAAACTAAAAAAAAACGCAAACTTTGTATTCGTTGAGACTTTACTGCTTCATTTTAGAATAGAGTTAAATCTGTTCAAAAGCTATAAAGCTAAGTATTTTAGATAAACTGAAGTACCACCATAATGACCAACATTAAAATACAGTAGCTTAGTAGGCCTAAGGATTCATCAAAAACAAGGTAGAGGTTTTATTCAAGTATATTTAATATTTTTGGCCACTGAACAGTAACACTGTTTGTATATATTAAAATAAAACACTGTACTTTAATCAAGTGGTTCTTTGGTGTACCACTAGATAAGGCCTGCATACCACTAAAGTACTAAAGTTAAAGTACCAATGATTGTCACACACACACACACTAGGTGTGGTGAAATTCGACCCATCCACTTATTCACCCCCTGGGAGGTGAGGGGAGCAGTGAGCAGCAGCGGTGCCGCGCCCGTGAATCATTTTTGGTGATTTAACCCCCAATTCCAACCCTTGATTCTGAGTGCCAAGCAGGGAGGTAATGGCTCCCATTTTTATAGTCTTTGGTATGACTCGTGTACATGTACCACAGTTAGAAAAATCCCTGTATTAGAGTATACATACTCGCAATTCCGGGGGTTACGTTCCAAGCCCCTCTACGAAAATTGCAAATAATAGACCAAAAAATGCCTATTTTTTTATGGTTAAACACTAGAAAATGCCTCTTACATTTCTTAAAGACACAAGTTACAGACATACAGAATTAGGGATAGGTATTTAAAATGTTATGTTACCAATTCCCAATACCGGTACTCAACGGTACCAATTTTTGGTACTTTTGTTGGTGTTGTAATAATAAATGTTACCGTATTTTTCGGACTATAAGTCGCACCAGCCAAAAATGCATAATAAAGAAGGGAAAAAAACATATATAAGTCGCACTGGAGTATAAGTCGCATTTTCTGGGGAAATTTATTTGATAAAAGCCAACACCAAGAATAGACATTTGAAAGGCAATTTAAAATAAATAAAGAATAGTGAACAACAGGCTGAATAAGTGTACGTTATATGAGGCATAAATAACCAACTGAGAACGTGCCTGGTATGTTAACGTAACATATTATGGTAAGAGTCATTAAAATAACTATAACATATAGAACATGCTATACGTTTACCAAACAATCTGTCACTCCTAATCGCTAAATCCCATGAAATCTTATACGTCTAGTCTCTTACGTGAATGAGATAAATAATATTATTTGATATTTTACGCTAATGTGTTAATCATTTCACACATAAGTCGCTCCTGAGTATAAGTCGCACCCGCGGCCAAACTATGAAAAAAAAACTGCGACTTATAGTCCGAAAAATACGGTAATTTGTTTGATAAGAAAATGTCCTACTTTTGTTTGATATTTAACACAGAGCCGGTAATAATGACCGTGCTGTCCAGTTGTTACACTTCTGAGTCTCATTTGCAGGTATGCATTCATTTCAGTTTGTTCTTGGTGTGGTGCTGTCATCAGGAAGTAGTCTTTGCCATTATGTGCCAGAACTTGCATTTTGTTTCGCTCTCGTCCTACAAAGTGTTTATACTTTAAGTAATACACGTAACACTAGGGATGGGTACCCAAATCCGGTACTTTTTTGGCACCAACCATATCACGCCAGTCGTGCCGGGCACTGATTCACATAAAATCCAACAATGCCGTGTTTCGGTACCAGGGTTGCATGTGACGTCACGTTCTCTTTACAATTCGCCACTTGGCGATTACTCCAGCTAAATAAAAGCGGACTCAGCAAAACTACCTCTAGGTAATGTTGCCATTTTCAAAGCCAACAAAGAAATTGACTCAAAAAAACGCTCCACTGTAAGTTAAGTAAGGCTCCTCTTTTCCAAAAATGTGCTAGCTTGATGCTAATATACATTGGCTTTGCTATTGACATGCTATTGATAAGCATTAGCGATTTTACATGGCCAAATTTAATGAAAAATACAACTAAGATACACGTTGCAACCAAAAAGCTGGTGCGTAATAAGTCCAACTCCAACAGTATTAACACTTTGTTGGGCACAACAAAAGACTAGACAGCAAAGACTGAACTGACCAACACACCATTAACTATAAACCACTGCAGTCTAAAGTCTTGGACTTGTTATGAATCCGTACTCCACACAGTGGTGTGCATATACGCTCTAATATATACTGTATATATGTAGGGATGGGTACCGAATTTGGTACTTTTATAGGTATCGACCGAATTCTGTCGGTACTACCGGGTACCGATTAACGTAAATTCAAGTGGTACCATATCTCGATACCTTCGTTGCACGTGACAGTTGCAGACTGGCTCAAGCAGTTGGCAGGGAAACAGCTGTTTTCCTACATTTCTAAATGTGCTAGCGTTATGCTAACTTACATTGGATTTGCCATAGACATGCTAGTGATTAGAATTAGCGATTTTACATGGCAATTTTTCACATTAACAAACTTGTTAATAAAAACTTCAACTAAGATGCATGATACAATCAAATATCTGGTGCGTAATAAATACAATACTTGCATTATTAACACTTTGTTGGGCGCAACAAAAGACTAGACAGCAACGAGTGAACTGACTAACACACCATGAACTATAAACCACTGCCATCTAACATAATTGAGATTCAGAAATGTGATTTAAAAAAAAAAATATATAACAATTAGACAGCAATTATCACAATTAACTCATTCTTAAATGTTGCATTAAAATTTTTTATTTTCTCATCAAAAATTATTAGTATTTATTACCACACACAAAAGTACCAGAAATTGGTACCTTTTGAGTACCAGTATCAATTTCCAGGTAGCTGATATTAGTACCATATCGGTTCAAATGTGAACATTACCAATCCCTTCTTTTTACACATCAGCTGTTTGATTGTAACATGTTAGTTAGTTAAAGTTTTGATTACCCAATTTGGAGGTGTGGAAATCTCCATGTAAAATCACTAGTAGCATGTATACAGTATACAAGGGCTTTAGGCACCAATCAAATATGGCCGCCACTTGTAATAGCTTTTGTCTCTAACATTTGAAACAGATGAGCTACAAATGTAAACTTGGTGTCTATTTCATGTGTTTTGACAATTATAAATGTGTTGGAATGCTCATTTTTATTTTTGGGTGTGTCTCGACCCCTAATTTGTTACGGCTCAGACTCCTGCCAACGCCGTTCATCCATCTGTGCGCTCCAGTGAGTGCACCTCGGGACACGCCCACGGCCGCGCTCAGCCAGGGACGCGCCGCGCGCGTCTCCGCCCAGCAGAAGCCGCCAGCTGCAATCATTTGCCGGCAATCGGCACACCTGCCTGTGATGATCAAGCGGTCTTCTTAAGCCTGGACAACCTGCGGTCGCTCGCCAGAGTATAGTCTTCTTACCCTTGTAAGCATCCCGTGTCTGGCTTCCATCCCGCGAACTGGCGCCTCCCCTGTGACTTCCGTGTTTCCGTTGTGTTCTGATTTTCCTGTTGTCTTCCTGCAGCGCTTCCCGTGTTCTTCCGTGATCCCCTGTTGTTTCCCCTACCTCCCGGACTGCCCTTTTGGATTCTCGACCTCCCGCTTGGAAACGGATCTTGCCTCTTCTCTCCTGCCCTGGATCATCTGCCTGCCCATTGGACTGTCTTCCTGCCTTGTTCCTCCTCTCGCCCAACACAACACTTGGTAACTCACACTACAGCTAATCACACACATAGCCACACATCACATACACTTTTGGATCTAGTTTACACTCCATTTCCTTAGTTTATATTTGTATTGTTTGATTATTATATATATATATATACATATATGGTTAATATATATAGTAAATCCTTGTACATAACTCCCTCTGGTGTCTGTCGCCGTCACCTCCCCTTAGTCCAACCATTACATAATTTGCATATTTCCAAGTGGTGTTTTGCTATTCTGAAGACATTGGACGTAATTTGGGCATTGTTATGAGTAAAACCTGGTGCAACATGCATGATTCCTTTCTAATGTTTATATGAAATGTCGGGGTGGGGGGTCGACTGTAGTTGTGACATTTTGAAGACATTGGTTTCGCTTAAAGGGCAACTACTCTTTGGCTACTTGCAACACTTCTGAGTCTCATTTGGCCATGTATGCATTCATTTCAGTTTGTTCTTGGTGTGGTGCTGTCGTCGTGAAGTAGTCTTTGCCATTAAGTTGAATGTGGTAGAACTTGCATTTTGTTGCGCTCTAGTCCTACAAAGTGTTTATACTTTAAGTCGGTGTTTTTCAACCACTGTGCCGTGGCACACTAGTGTGCCGTGAGATACGGTCTGGTGTGTCGTGGGAGATTATCTAATTTCACCTATTTGGGTTAACAATATTTTTTGCAAACCAGTAATTATAGTCTGCAAATGATGTGTTGTTGTTGAGTGTCTGTGCTGTCTAGAGCTCGGCAGAGTAACCGTGTAATACTCTTCCATATCAGTAGGTGGCAGCCGGTAGCTAATTGCTTTGTAGATGTCGGAAACAGCGGGAGGCAGTGTGCAGGTAAAAAGGTGTCTAATGCTTAAACCAAAAATAAACAAAAGGTGAGTGCCCCTAAGAAAAGGCATTGAAGCTTAGGGAAGGCTATGCAGAACAAAACTAAAACTGAACTGGCTACAAAGTAAACAAAAACAGAATGCTGGACGACAGCAAAGACTTACTGTGGAGCAAAGACGGCGTCCACAATATACATCCGAACATGACATGAGAATCAACAATGTCCACACAAAGAAGGATAAAAACAACTGAAATATTCTTGATTGCTTAAACAAAATAGATGCGGGAAATATCGCTCAAAGAAAGACATGAAACTGCTACAGGAAAATACCAAAAAAAGAGAAAAAGCCACCAAGATAGGAGCGCAAGACAAGAAGAACTAAAACACTACAAACAGGAAAACAGCAAAAAACTCAAAATAAGTCACGGCGTGATGTGACAGGTGGTGACAGTACACCTACTTCGAGACAAGAGCTATATTGATGCATGGTTGGCTATGGTTTAAAGTCATATCCAACAATTGCGACAACTTTTTACTGTCAACTGAATTTTGTTTTTTTAATGATTTATGCCGGTGGTGTGCCTCCGGATTTTTTCAACGCAAAAAATGTGCCTTGGCTCAAAAAAGGTTGAAAAACACTGGTCTAAGGCAGTGTTTTTCAACCACTGTGAAATACAGTCTGGTGTACCGTGGGAGATGATGTCATTTCACCTAATTGGGTTAAAAATATTTTTTGCAAATCAGTAGTTATAATCCGCAAATGTACCGTTGTTGAGTGTCTGTGCTGTCTAAAACTCGGCAGAGTAACCGTGTAATATTCTTTCAAATCAGTAGTTGGCAGCAGGTAGCTAATTGCTTTGTAGATGTTTGTCATGATCCCAATATGCAGACGACAGCGGGAGGCACTGTGCAGGTAAAAATGCATAACGCTTAAACGAGAAATAAACAAAAGGCGAATATCGCTAAGAAAAGGCATTGAAGCTTAAGGATGGCAATGCAAAACGAAACTAAAACTGAACTGGCTGCAAAGTAAACAAAAACAGAATGCTGGACGACAGCAAAGACTTACGGCGTGTGGAGCAGACGCCGTCCACAAGGTACATCCGTACATGACATGACAATCATCAATGTCCCCACAAAGAAGGATAGCGTCCGCACAACTTAAATAGTCTTGATTGCGAAAACAAAGCAAACGCGGGGAATAGCGTTCAAGAAAGACATGAATACCAACAAAAGAGGAAAAGCCACCAAAATAGGAGCGCAAGGCAAGAACTAAAACACTACACACAGGAAAACACAAAATAAGTCACGGCGTGATGTGACAGGTCGTGACAGTACACCTACTTTGAGACAAGATCTATAGTGATGCATGCTTGGTTATGGTTTGAATTCATATCCAACAATTGCGAGAACGACTTTTTAATTGTCAATATCGGCTTCAATGATTTCTGCTGGTTGTGTGCCTCTGGATTTTTTCAATGAATAAAATGTGCCTTGGCTCAGAAAGGGTTGAAAAACACTGCTTTAAGTAATACACGTAACACTAGGGATGGGTACCAAATCCGGTACTTTTTTGGCACCAACCAAATCACGCCAGTCGTGCCGGGAACTGATTCACATAAAATCCAACAATGCCGTGTTTCGTTACCACGGTTGCATGGCAGGTTTATATGCTTTTCATTTTGCTGGCAACACAACTATAGTGAAGGTCTTTGAGGCACACGCCTGTCGTGGGTGTGACAACAACAACAAAGGTGTGATTTTTGCGAGAGTAGCTCCACTACCTGCCAGCTGGATGTGTGTAGCAGTTGTGTGCAGACTGAGCAAGGTTTTGAATTTCAAGTGACGCAGGTTGTTTCCCCCCAGGGCCAGAACTGCCAGGCTGTAGAGAGACGCCAGAGCATCGGTGTCGATCTGAGAGATGTTGTTTTGACTCAGCTGAAGCACCTACACACAAACACACATACTGGTCATCATTTGGAATGGGGACCAAGTTTTTGATCATCATGTGGGGACCACCCTTTCTACAGATTGTGGAGGCATAACAAAAATGAGGTAAAATGTCCACTGCCCAGTTAGTTCATACACGTCTTTAAATCTCTGGATTGATGAAGTAATGTGCTGATCATTCTTACTGGGGAGCCTGGGGAAAAATAGTTAATATGGTTCAAAGAATTTTACATAATTCACACAAATTTGTACGTGACTACGGAGGACCATTTATTAAAAAAAAAAAAAAAAAAAGTTCAAATTAAATATGACATGATCCTCAGAATACAGCACTACAGCTGTCCTCTTATAGGAAGTTTCACCACTTAAATGTTAAAGCAAATCCTGCATCTTCTGTGACATTACTTAGAACTGCTATTTAGCAGTAATGACGTTGTCTGCAACTCCAACTACCATATATAGAAGGATGGACAATTCTGAATGTGAATCATACTTTAAGGCAGTGGTTCTTAACCTGGGTTTGATCAAACCCTAGGGGTTCGGTGAGTCGGCCTCAGGGGTTCGGCGGAGGTCAAGACACACCCGACTCATCGTGTAAATACAAACTTCTCCCTATCGGCGTATTACGGATACGACAACAGCTGACTGGTTTGCAGGTGTGTAATTTGTTGTGAGTTTATGCACTGTGTTGGTTTTGGTCTTTGAACAAGGTGATGTTCATGCACGGTTCATTTTGTGCACCAGTAAAAAAAACATGGTAACACTTTAGTATGGGGAACATATTCACCATTAATTAGTTGCTTATTAACATGCAAATTAGTAACATATTGGCTCTTAACTAGTCATTATTAAGTACTTATTAATGCCTTATTCGGCATGGCCTTATTATAACCCTAACCCTCTAACCCTGGCCCTGACCCTGACCAAATAACTCTAAATTACGGTAAGTCTTTATTACTTAGAATATGTTCCCCTAGTGTTGTTACTTACAATATGTTCCCCATACTAAAGTGTTACCAAAAACATATACCGTATTTTTCGGACTATAAGTCGCAGTTTTTTTCATAGTTTGGCCGGGGGTGCGACTTATACTCAGGAGCGACTTATGTGTGAAATTATTAACACATTAGCGTAAAATATCAAATAATATTATTTATCTCATTCACGTAAGAGACTAGACGTATAGGTTTTCATGGGATTTAGCGATTAGGAGTGACAGATTGTTTGGTAAACGTATGGCATGTTCTATATGTTATAGTTATTTGAATGACTCTTACCATAATATGTTACGTTAACATACCAGGTGTTTATTTATGCCTCATATAACGTACACTTATTCAGCCTGTTGTTCACTATTCTTTATTTATTTTAAATTGCCTTTCAAATGTCTATTCTTGGTGTTGGCTTTTATCAAATACATTTCCCCCAAAAATGCAACTTATACTCCAGTGCGACTTGTATGTTTTTTTCCTTCTTTATTTTGCATTTTCGGCTGGTGCGACTTGTACTCCGGAGCGACTTATAGTCCGAAAAATACGGTAACATTTATTATTACAACACCAACAAAAGTACCAAAAATTGGTACCGTTGAGTACCGGTATTGGGAATTGGTAACATAACAGTTTAAATACCTATCCCTAATTCTGTATGAATGTAATCGTCTGCTAATATGTACAACTTGTGTCTTTAAGAACTGTGAGAGGCATTTTCTAGTGTTTAACCATAAAAAAATAGGCATTTTTTTGTCTATTATTCACGTTTTTTTTTTCAATTTTCGTAGAGGGGCTTGAAACGTAACCCCCGGAATTGCGAGTATGTATACCGTACTCTAATACAGGGATTTTTCTAACTGTGGTACAGTTAGAATAATATGTTTTTTTCCTTCTTTATTAAGCATTTTCGGCAGGTGCGACTTATACTCCGAAAAATACGGTAACTTTGTCTTGAATTTGAAAACTTTTTTTTTTTTTTCTCACTAAAGAAGGGTTCGGTGACTGCGCATATGAAACTGGTGGGGTTCGGTACCTCCAACAAGGTTAAGAACCACTGCTTTAAGGTAATAATGTTTTATAATCATACTGTATGAAAATGTCATCCTAAGGAACACTAAACCAGATTTTTGTTTTGGGAAAAATAGATTAGTTTTAACTAAGGATGGATACCATACAGAATCACAGTACTATTAATGCCAGGATAACAAATGTTTCACTTTTCAAGAAAATGTATTTTCTCTTATACCAATATTTGAAACACGTAAACAAAGTAACTCAAATTTCCCTTATGTGGGATCAATAAAGGATTATCTTATCTTACCTTAAACCACAGAAATAAAATACAAACTCATTTAAGCTTTTATTTTTACTTTTTATTTTTTAACAACATTGAACATAAAGAACATTAAAAAAAACTGTTCTACTTAACCAGTCTTGCTGATTATCTCTTAATCTACTATTTTACTATTTTAAAAATCACTTAGGCATCTTCAGAATGGATCTGACTATCATTTAAAAAAGTTTCCCTTTATGGGACCTGTTTTTTTGTCCCCATACCGTCAGAGGTCCCCATTAAGTAGGCATTGACAGAACACACACACACACACACACACACATGTACGTCATAGTCCTGTAACAGCCTATCTGACCATATGATGGTCTTCACCTCGAGTGCAGGCATCATATCAAGGCTCCCTTGGTGCAAGACAGCCAGTCTGTTGTTGTGCATGTAGAGTTGTCTGAGTCTCGAGAGGCCCCTGAACACACCGGGGCCAACCGACACTAAACAGTTATGACTGAGGTCCAGCTTCTCCATGTTGTCCAGATGCTCAAAGCTGATAGAGAAAATGTTCAAAAGATTAAGGGCCTGATCTACTAAGAGCCAAACACCAGGTGCTCAACAGCGTGTGCAAACCATAGCATAGTGTTGCGTGTGATCTACTAAGACTGCGTGTACAAACCCCGTTTCCATATGCGTTGGGAAATTGTGTTAGATGTAAGTATAAACGGAATACAATGATTTACAAATCATTTTCAACCCATATTCAGTTGAATATGCTACAAAGACAACATATTTGATGTTCAAACTTAAAACTTTATTTTATTTTTGCAAATAATAATTAACTTAGAATTTCATGGCTGCAACACGTGCCAAAGCAGTTGGGAAAGGGCATGTTCACCACTGTGTTACATGGCCTTTCCTTTTAACAACACTCAGTAACCGTTTGGGAACTGAGGAGACACATTTTTTAAGCTTCTCAGGTGGAATTCTTTCCCATTCTTGCTTGATGTACAGCTTAAGTTGTTCAACAGTCCGGGGGTCTTCGTTGTGGTATTTTAGGCTTCATAATGCGCCACACATTTTCAATGGGAGACAGGTCTGGACTACAGGCAGGCCAGTCTAGTACCCGCACTCTTTTACTATGAAGCCACGTTGATGTAACACGTGGCTTGGCATTGTCTTGCTGAAATAAGCAGGGGCGTCCATGGTAATGTTGCTTGGATGGCAACATATGTTGCTCCAAAACCTGTATGTACCTTTCAGCATTAATGGCGCCTTCACAGATGTGTAAGTTACCCATGTCTTGGGCACTAATACACCCCCATACCATCACACATGCTGGCTTTTCCACTTTGCGCCTATAACATTCCGGATGGTTCTTTTCCTCTTTGGTCCGGAGGACACGACGTCCAGTTTCCAAAAACAATTTGAAATGTGGACTCGTCAGACCACAGAACACTTTTCCACTTTGTATCAGTCCATCTTAGATGAGCCCAGGCCCAGCGAAGCCGGCGGCGTTTCTGGGTGTTGTTGATAAACGGTTTTCGCCTTGCATAGGCCAGTCTAGTCTATGGAAACGGGGTTTGTAGATGCATGTTCCACTGTGTAGGCCTGGAAAACCCCTTATTGGGACTGATCCAGCTACAGCAGTCTGTGAATAATTTCACCTGGGTCTTTGTGTTCTCAGAGCATTGAATCAATCGCAACAGGACTGTTCAGGTTTTCTCAGAAGACATTTTTGCCTCTCAACTTTGTGCCTTTTGGCTCTGTCTCGCAGTGTGAAAATAGGAAGTGATCGAGTGTCGCGAGGAGCACCTGAATGCAGACAGATGACATAGGTGGTTGTGTTGCAGTCGAAGATCCCTGACAGCAGACAGACTTGTGGAGAAGTCCGCAGGGAGGCTGGTGAGTTGGTTCCAGCTGAGATCCAACTTCTCCAGGTAGGACAGTGAGAAGAACGCCTGTGGAGAGTCATTAAAAACGTCATTCCTGGTTGTTAACTCCCTTTTCCAGATTTCCTACCTGTGGCTGAATGTCCCGTATCTGACTGTGGGCCAACAATAACACTCGTAAGGACCACAGCCCGCTGAAGGCCCTGGTGCAAATCTCACTCAGGTTGTTGCTTCCCAGCTCAAGCAGCCAGGTGCCGTGTGGGAGACCCCTGGGAACGTGCTCCAGCCCCTGGCCGTTACAGTCCACCAGGTCAGTGTGTTCGTGACAGAGGCACTGACGAGGGCACGGTCGCGAGCACGCCACGGAGGGGAAAAGGTGAGGAGGTGAACAAAATGCGAGAAGGAGTCCAGGAAGGATAAAGAAGAGGAGACTCATGCTTCTTGGAGAGACCGGGAACCTCTCAGGTGAGTGTTTAAGTGCACTTCACTTGGTCTTTACACAAAGTCAGCATTGTGGCACCTGTAATAGAGCATCATAGTTTAGTGTCGTATCACACTTGCAATGTCAACAACCGCCTGTGTCGACGTGAGTCAAGCAATCCTAGGGACGTCAACGAAAACATAAACGTGCCGCATTTATATGGTACTGGTATGGTACTATTTTTTTTTAAATTGTTCTCCTTTGCTGTATTGCTATCTTCTAGGACAGTTGTAACGCATACTTGCCAACCTTGAGACCTCCGATTTCGGGAGGTGGGGGGTGGAGGCGTGGTCGGGGGTGGGGCAGGGCGTGGTTAAGAGGGGAGGAGTATATTGACAGCTAGAATTCACCAAGTCAAGTATTTCATACATATATATATATATATATATATATATATATATATATATATATATATATATATATATATATATCTACATCTTGAAAATATGCAAACAAAACTGTGTTTAGATAATTGATACTTCAAACTTGCATAAATAAATCTTAAGGAATATAACATAACTTGGCTTCTGAGAGCTTCAAAATGTAATGAATAAAATGCTAAAGTTGTTGATAAACAAGCAATTATTTTAATAATTAAATATGGTCATTTTAAATGAATTATTATGATAATTTAAAATTAATTATTTCAAATATGTTTATTTTAATGTATAATTCTAATGCCTGGATGTGATAAGGAGTCAGAAAAAATACAAATAAAAATACAATTAATTTTGATGTTTTTAGCAAAATATAGTAAAAATGTATTTTTTTTTTTTTTTTAATTAATAAATATATTTATTTTTAGGTAAGATAAACATAATAATACAATTTATCTCTAGTCTGGATGATTTAGTTCTTGTCACCCTGTTGTCCTCCCGTCGTGAAAAAAGGCTGTCCTCACTCAGGTCCGCATGGAGCTGGAGGGGGCGTGGCCTCCAGCTCCGGCTGAAAATCGGGAGATTTTCGGGAGAATATTTGTCCCGGGAGGTTTTCGGGAGAGGCGCTGAATTTCGGGAGTCTCCCGGAAAATTCGGGAGGGTTGGCAATTATGTTGTAACGATTCATTGCAATAACGACAGTTATTGTGTGATTTCCACTGTTTGATTGTTAAGGTTCGATTCCCCAACGCCCATGTTAGAAAATTGGTTACTCCTCTTACAAAAAATGCCATCAAGCATTGTCACACTATCAACCGTACAGGCCAAAAGTTTGGACACTGCAAAAAGTCAGTGTTCAAAAACAAGAAAAAAAAATACAAAAATGAGGGGTATTTTACTTGAACTAAGCAGGGACATGTACATGATTATAGAGAGGCAGGGGCTCAAAGTCAGAAAAAGGCAGGAAACTTTTTTTTGGTCCTTTTACACAATATGGAAATTAATGTAAAGTTAAATTTGCTAATAGGAAGCTAACTACTTAGCTGTGTGTCCTTTGTAGGTAAAAGTGATTGTCAATTCTTTTGTGTCAAAAAATTATTGTCATAATGAGTTAATTCACATTATCATAGGCTTGGAAGACATGAAAAGCAACAAAACACTGGTTTATTATTAGGCTATTTATTGTTAAAGATAAGCACTTTAATATTGAACAGTGCAACATCTCAGGTGTGACACTTTCTGAGGTCTGTGGTCTTTCTTGAATTCTGGTGCTAGTACTTGGTTTTAGCCATGCATTAAGAGGTCTGCTACCCTTCGCGCTCCTTCTCCTTCTTTTTCTGTATCCTTTCTTTTTTTGGCATTGTGCTGCAGGCATAATCAACATGAATCAAGTTTAAATACAGATGGTAATATTCCTAACAGATAACCTACATCTTATATCCCCAGAATGCTGAAATTATTATTATTATTAATAATAATAATAATAATTATTATTATTATTATTATCAGTATCATTATTCTTCTTATTATTATTGTTATTATTATTATTATTATTATTATTTTGTTAACCCACACAGTAATAGCAAAGTCCATACTTGCCAACCTTGAAACCTCCGATTTCGGGGGGCGGGGGGCGTGGTCAGGGGTGGGGTGGGGCGTGGTTGGGGGCGTGGTTAAGAGGGGAGGAGTATATTGACAGCTAGAATTCACCAAGTGAAGTATTTCATACATATACAGGTAAAAGCCAGTAAATTAGAATATTTTGAAAAACTTGATTTATTTCAGTAATTGCATTCAAAAGGTGTAACTTGTACATTATATTTATTCATTGCACACAGACTGATGCATTCAAATGTTTATTTCATTTAATTTTGATGATTTGAAGTGGCAACAAATGAAAATCCAAAATTCCGTGTGTCACAAAATTAGAATATTACTTAAGGCTAATACAAAAAAGGGATTTTTAGAAATGTTGGCCAACTGAAAAGTATGAAAATGAAAAATATGAGCATGTACAATACTCAATACTTGGTTGGAGCTCCTTTTGCCTCAATTACTGCGTTAATGCGGCGTGGCATGGAGTCGATGAGTTTCTGGCACTGCTCAGGTGTTATGAGAGCCCAGGTTGCTCTGATAGTGGCCTTCAACTCTTCTGCGTTTTTGGGTCTGGCATTCTGCATCTTCCTTTTCACAATACCCCACAGATTTTCTATGGGGCTAAGGTCAGGGGAGTTGGCGGGCCAATTTAGAACAGAAATACCATGGTCCGTAAACCAGGCACGGGTAGATTTTGCGCTGTGTGCAGGCGCCAAGTCCTGTTGGAACTTGAAATCTCCATCTCCATAGAGCAGGTCAGCAGCAGGAAGCATGAAGTGCTCTAAAACTTGCTGGTAGACGGCTGCGTTGACCCTGGATCTCAGGAAACAGAGTGGACCGACACCAGCAGATGACATGGCATCCCAAACCATCACTGATGGTGGAAACTATACACTAGACTTCAGGCAACGTGGATCCTGTGCCTCTCCTGTCTTCCTCCAGACTCTGGGACCTCGATTTCCAAAGGAAATGCAAAATTTGCATGGTTGGGTGATGGTTTGGGGTGCCATGTCATCTGCTGGTGTCGGTCCACTCTGTTTCCTGAGATCCAGGGTCAACGCAGCCGTCTACCAGCAAGTTTTAGAGCACTTCATGCTTCCTGCTGCTGACCTGCTCTATGGAGATGGAGATTTCAAGTTCCAACAGGACTTGGCGCCTGCACACAGCGCAAAATCTACCCGTGCCTGGTTTACGGACCATTGTATTTCTGTTCTAAATTGGCCCGCCAACTCCCCTGACCTTAGCCCCATAGAAAATCTGTGGGGTATTGTGAAAAGGAAGATGCAGAATTCCAGACCCAAAAACGCAGAAGAGTTGAAGGCCACTATCAGAGCAACCTGGGCTCTCATAACACCTGAGCAGTGCCAGAAACTCATCGACTCCATGCCACGCCGCATTAACGCAGTAATTGAGGCAAAAGGAGCTCCAACCAACTATTGAGTATTGTACATGCTCATATTTTTCATTTTCATACTTTGCAGTTGGCCAACATTTCTAAAAATCCCTTTTTTGTATTAGCCTTAAGTAATATTCTAATTTTGTGACACACGGAATTTTGGATTTTCATTTGTTGCCACTTCAAATCATCAAAATTAAATGAAATAAACATTTGAATGCATCAGTCTGTGTGCAATGAATAAATATAATGTACAAGTTACACCTTTTGAATGCAATTACTGAAATAAATCAAGTTTTTCAAAATATTCTAATTTACTGGCTTTTACCTGTGTGTGTGTGTGTGTGTGTGTGTATATATATATATATATATATATATATACAGGTAAAAGCCAGTAAATTATACTGGCTTTTACCTGTATATATATACCTGTATGTATGTATGTATGTATGTATATATATATATATACAGGTAAAAGCCAGTAAATTATACTGGCTTTTACCTGTGTATATATATATATATACCTGTATATATCCTAAGAATTTGGAAACAAAACTGTGTTTAGATAATTGATACTTCAAACTTGCATAAATAAATCTTAAGGAATATAACTTGGCTTCTGAGAGCTTCAAAATGTAATGAATAAAATGCTAAAGTTGTTGATAAACAAGCAATTATTTTAATAATTAAATATGGTCATTTTAAATGAATTATGATAATTTAAAATTAATTATTTCAAATATGTATATTTTAATGTATAATTCTATGGCTGGATGTAATAAGGAGTCAGAAAAAATACAAATAAAAATACAATTAATTTTGATGTTTTTAGCAAAATATAGTAAAAATGTATTTCGTTTGTTTTTTTTAATTAGTAAATATATTTATTTTTAGGTAAGATAAATATAATAATACAATTTATCTCTAGTCTGGATGATTTAGTTCTTGTCACCCTGTTGTCCTCCCGTCGTGAAAAAAGGCTGTCCTCACTCAGGTCCACATGGAGCTGGAGGGGGCGTGGCCTCCAGCTCCGGCTGAAAATCGGGAGATTTTCGGGAGAATATTTGTCCCGGGAGGTTTTCGAAAGAGACTCTGAATTTCGGGAGTCTCCCGGAAAATTCGGGAGGGTTGGCAAGTATGGCAAAGTCACAATAAACTTTATATCTAAACCTCTACTGTGAGAGAAATGTGATCCGCCGTAAACACAGTGCATTTTATTTTGAAAATTAACCTGGTGTTTTATTTTGTATTTTGTGCACTACTTCCTGTCCCGCACGATCCGCTCTGCTCTGTGTGGAATTGATGTGCCGTGCTCAATTGATTCGCCGTGCTCCGACGTCCGGCAAAAACAGAAGCTGACACATTGAATAATAGAATAATACAGCGTTTTTCTGAAATATTACCCATATTAGATGCTAAATAAGTGGACGGCGACTAGACCATAACTCACAGGTTCAAGTTGCTCCACTGTCACGTCTCCTCAGGGGCACAGTTGGCTCTCTCTCCTCTCACTTACTCACTCACTCGCCCTCTCTCTCTGGCGGAAGCGGCAGGCTCAAACAACCCGGTATTACAAGAAAACGTGGAGTTTTTGTACCGCTGTTTTTTTATGTATTTATTTATTTTTTATACATCCCTGACAGGAATTTATTAATGTTGTTTAAAGAAAAAAACAAAAAAAAAACACACACACAGGCAGAGGGCACTTAAGACGAGGCAAAAAAGGGCAGGGGCTCAAGCACCCATAGGGCCCTATGTGTGCACGTGCCTGGAACTAAGCAAAATTATCTGCCAATAGAACAAGAAAATTTGGCTTGTCAAGACTTTCCAAAATAAGTAAAATTAGCTAACGTCAATTAACCCAAAAATACCTTAAGATAAGAATATTCTCACTAATAACAAGTGCACTTTTCTTGGTAGAAAAAAAAAGAGACATTTTTGCTCAATATGTTGAAAAATTATTCCTAAATGAAGTAAATGCTAGTGCCATTATCTTGACATAATGATATGCGCTCGGCATTACATTTCTTGAAACCAGCAAATTTATACTAAAAACTAATTTATTGTTCTTAATGGAAAGGCAACAAGGCAAACATAAACGTGTTACTCTCGTGGTCTCTTTGCCGCTCAGGCAAATCATATGGTCTAAAAATGCATTTTTCCATGGATAACATGACATCATCGCGCCAAGTGCGTGCTCTTTCAGTCAATTAGTGCGCATATATACAGCCCGGCCCCCAGCCAAACATTTTTTAATTGTAATTTTGAAGAATTTATCTGAATGTGCATGAACTATTTCTGTTCAAAATTGTTAGAAATGTCACATGTTAAATGTTTAAATATTAACTGTCAGTTCACTGTACTGTGCCAACTGTACTACAATATATGAGTACCTATTTTCTATTGTTTCATTGAAAATAAAACAGCAAAGTCTATTTGGCTGTCATGTTATAATTATGAAACACAACTGTGTCAAAGTCATGATTTTTTTCATGCTTGAAATAAGAAACTATTACTTTAAAAAAGTAGTTTATACTTGTGAGTGTTGATGACACAGCTTTGCAACAGTTGATATTCTAGTTTCAAGCATGTTTTACTCTATATAGGTCAGGGGTCGGCAACCTTTACCACTCAAAGAGCCATTTTGACCAGTTTCACAAAATAAAGAAAACAATGGGAGCCACAAAACTCTTTTGAAATTTAAAATGAAATAACACTGCATACAAAGTTTTATTTTGCTTTGTGCTATGTATAAACCAGGGGTCTCAGACACGCGGTCCGCACCTTAATATGAAAATGTAATGTTAGTGCGGCCCGCAAGTTTTTTTTTATAAATGGCGTTTGACAGCGTCATACTTGCCAACCCTCCCGATTTTTCCGGGAGACTCACGAAATTCAGGGCAACTATTCTCTCCGTCTGCTGATTTTCCCCCTAAGAACAATAATAAGGGCGTGCCGTGATGGCACAGCATTTAACGCCCCCCGCTACCACCAAACCCCGCCCACCTCAACCGACGCATTGAGAGTGGGGGGGGGGGGGTTATAATGTGGGTTTATAATGTGGGTGCGATTGGGTGGGTGTTTATAATTGGGTGGGTGTTTATATATATATTTCATATATATATATATTTCATATATATATATTTCACCTATATATTGGGTGGGTGTTTATAACGTGGTAGCGGGGGTTTATAATGTAGCCCGGAAGAGTTAGGGCTGCATGGGATTCTGGGTATTTGTTCTGTTGTGTTTATGTTTTGTTACGGTGCAGATGTTCTCCCAAAATGTGTTTGTCATTCTTGTTTGGTGTGGGTTCACAGTGTGGCGCATATTTAAAAAAGTGTTAAAGTTGTTTATATCACAACCCTCAGTGTGACCTGTATGGCTGTTGACAAAGTATGCCTTGCTGTCACTTACGTGAGCAAGCAGAAGCTGCATACAACATGTGGCTGGACTGGCACGCTGTTTGTACAGGTTGTAGAGGGCGTTAAATGCTGTGCCATCACGGCACGCCCTTATTATTGTTATTAGGGTGAAAATCGGAGAATATATGCCCCAGGAGATTTCTGGGAGAGGCACTGAAATCCGAAATTCTCCTGGGAAAATCGGGAGGGTCGGCAAGTATGCAGCTGAGCCGCATCAGAGTGGTCAAAGAGCCGCATGCTGCTCCGGAGCCGCGGGTTGCCGACCCCTGATATAGGTCATCAAATCTCAGCAACAAGCTGTAATATCTTACTGAGATCATTTAGGACCAAAACCCTTAAAACAAGTAAAACACTCTAACATAAAATCTGCTTAGTGAGAAGAATTATCTTAGACAGAAAATAAGCAAATATCACCCTTATTTGAGATATTTAATCTTACTTAGATTTCAGTTTTTGCAGTGTATTTGGGCGATGTTCGGCAGGCCAAATTAAAAGCGGGCCGGATGTGGCGCCAGTTAAATAGATCTAAGCTACGCCGTCTATTTGTTTGTTCCTTTTTAAAAACTTTTTATATCATGTTAGCCAAGCACATTTACTTGTGTTATAAGACGTTTCATAGTCCAGCAGGAGTAGTACTGGACTCTGTCACAACAACCTCCTAGCCACTGCCGTGGTGTCCTTGGGCAAAGCACTTCACCCACCTCGCCTCTCAGTGCCACTCAAGCTGGGGAAAGGATAGGGATGATACTCGAAACCGATTTTCCCGGTTGTTCGATAAGAAAAGAACCGAGTCCTCGGACTCGAATCCCTTTTTGAGAACCGGTACCCGTTACCCAGACCACTATAGTAAAGAAAAAGAGTTGGTTCTTTATTCGAATCCCGTCCCAACCAGAAATGCCCCATGGGACATCACAAGAAATGACGTCACGTAGCTCAGTCATTAGGCGCAGATAGGGAAAGCAGGAAAAACAATGGACCGGAAAAAGCGCTCCAAGGTGTAATAAAGTTCAAAACAAAAGGTATAATCCAATGAATAACTTTACTGAGAGATTTGAGCAGGGTACAAACACATGACGAACACTTTTACCACCAACCGGAAACATAGCAACCAGGCTAGCAACGCACCTCCTTTACGGCAGCTGTCGCAACGTTCTTAAAGTAACCACAGCAAATACATATATCTCCCTTTTTTAACTTTTGTTTTTCTTTCCTTGTAAACAAAACAAAATCACACTGTATATGTGTTGTCTGTCTAATTATAAATAATGCAGACGAGGCGTGTTGGCTGAGTTCTTGACATTTACTTTCACAGCGTGCTCATAACCTCATTCTTAGCTGCCGGGTGGCGACATTCAACAATAATTGCATGCTCGTCACTCCCGTTGCATGCTGGGTAGTGTAGTTGTTATATTCCCTAGCTCATAGCATCACATATTTCCCCCTATAAAGAAATAATGTTAACTCAAAGTGTATTTTTTTTTAGCTTTAACTATTCATTTTTTAGCATTGTAACCACATTTGCAAACAACTTTTCTCTTCATAGAATGTTCTTTCAATAAAGAAATAAAGTGCAAAAATGTCAAAGCATCATAACAAACAGTTATGTCAAATAGCAGCAGAAGTGCACTTTTTGGAGAGCTGTATTATTTTCAGTTTTGTGCCCAAGGGACTGATTTTATTTAACACTATATTATTATTTATACACCTATAGTGATCACAGAGACAGGTTGTTTTTGTGTTACTGTATATATTTGTTTCTGAAAAATCCCACTTAATATACTTTGGGTAACAGTCAATTTTTTTTCATTTTTTTTTTCAGGGGAATAACAGTCAATATTTATTTATTAGATTACTTTTTTTTCCTTATATAATAAAAGTGAGCTTTTGTTAAACCAAATATTGTGGGGTTTTTTCCATATACAACAACCTATCTGGACTCGATAAGAGAATCGATGAGGAATCGGTTCGATAAGAGGATTCGATAATAGGCTGGAATTCGATAATTTCTTCTCAAACATCATCCCTAGGAAAGGATGTTCGTTGGTGTGGCGCAAAATTGGCAGCCACGTTTCCGTCACTCTACCTCAGGGCAGCTGTGGCTACAAAAGTAGCTTACCACCAGCATGGTGTGAATGTGGACTGAAGGACTGATGGGTTCTCAGTAGGGATGTCCGATAATGGCTTTTTGCTGATATCCGATATTCCGATATTGTCCAACTCTTTAATTACCGATACATACAGTCGTGGAATTAACACATTATTATGCCTAATTTGGACAACCAGGTATGGTGAAGATAAGGTCCTTTTAAAAAAATAAAATAAGATAAATAAATTAAAAACATTTTCTTGAATAAAAAAGAAAGTAAAACAATATAAAAACAGTTACATAGAAACTAGTAATGAATGAAAATGAGTCAAATTAACTCAGGATCTGCCCAATTTCCAGACGACCTCTTTTTGAACCTCCTTTTTCAACAGTTTTACGAACCTCTTTTTGAACTGTTTTATGGACCTCTTTTTGAACCAACCTTTTCTGTGAACTGTTTACGACCTTTTCTGTGAACTGTTTACGACCCTCGTCCTTTAGAAATTACCGATACATACAGTCGTGGAATTAACACATTATTATGCCTAATTTGGACAACCAGGTATGGTGAAGATAAGGTCCTTTTAAAAAAAATAAAATAAGATAAATAAATTAAAAACATTTTCTTGAATAAAAAAGAATGTAAAACAATATAAAAACAGTTACATAGAAACTAGTAATGAATGAAAATGAGTCAAATTAACTCAGGATCTGCCCAATTTCCAGACGACCTCTTTTTGAACCTCCTTTTCAACAGTTTTACGAACCTCTTTTTGAACTGTTTTATGGACCTCTTTTTGAACCAACCTTTTCTGTGAACTGTTTACGACCCTCGTCCTTTAGAAATTACCGATACATACAGTCGTGGAATTAACACATTATTATGCCTAATTTGGACAACCAGGTATGGTGAAGATAAGGTCCTTTAAAAAAAAAAAAAAATAAGATAAATAAATTAAAAACATTTTCTTGAATAAAAAAAAGTAAAACAATATAAAAACAGTTACATAGAAACTAGTAATGAATGAAAATGAGTCAAATTAACTGTTAAAGGTTTGTACTATTAGTGGACCAGCAGCACGCACAATCATGTGTTCTTACGGACTGTATCCCTTGCAGACTGTATTGATATATATTGATATATAATGTAGGAACCACAATATTAATAACAGAAAGAAACAACCCTTTTGTGTGAATGAGTGTGAATGGGGGAGGGTTTTTGGGTTGGTGCACTAATTGTAAGTGTATCTTGTGTTTTTTATGTTGATTTAATAAATAAAAAAAAAAAAAAAAACACCGATACCGATAATAAAAAAAAAAACAGATACCGATAATTTCAGATATTACATTTTAAAGCATTTCGGACATCTCTAGTTCTCAGTGTCCCAAGCTGGAAGTCATTGAAAAAAAAGTGCTGTATAAATCTAATCCGATATCATTATTATTATCAATTGATACCAAGTTTTCTTGCTTTCCCAACCCCGACTCACCTTTTCTGGGGAAGAACTCCTCTTCGGTGCAAAAAGCGTCCCATGACAGTCAATGACAGCGAGACAAAAACAGATGCCCTGGAGAGGGGGAGGGAGACAGAATGATGATGATGTGAGAGAGTCAGTCAGCTGTGTCAGTAATCCTATAATCCTTTCCAATCACCAAATGTTTCCTCTTATCCACTAAACTGGCATCTCTGATGTTTTCATCAGCCCTCTGCCGCCATTACCCCACAGCACCCCCCCACGGGGTTCTCTTAATGCCGCCTCAACCATCTGTTTCTCGGACTCTTGTGTTATATAAAGGCAGAATCCGATGGGGTGCACCCGACGAAGCCTTTTCACGTGGCACGGGTTCCACTCCCAACTCCAGCTATGAGTGTCAGAATAATTCTATCTAAATTATCACAATACTTTGTGTTGAAATGAGTTCCTGGCAAGAAGACAGAAGCTGTCTTTGAAACCTACCAAAAAGAAGGCTTGTAAAACTCCACTGTGTAGGATGGGAAGCAACATGAAGGGTTTTCTGTTTTTCATGTATGGTAATCAACAGAAAGATATTGTTTTAACCCAAGGACTACAAAGCAGAGAGAAGACAGGGTCTGCCCAATTTCCAGACGACCTCTTTTTGAACCTCTTTTTTCAACAGTTTTACGAACCTCTTTTTGAACTGTTTTATGGACCTCTTTTTGAACCGACCTTTTCTGTGAACTGTTTACGACCCTCGTCCTTTAGAAACAGCTATGGCCATGTGGTCCAAATTAGGGATGTCCGATAATGGCTTTTTGCCGATTTCCGATATTGTCCAACTCTTAATTATTGATACCGATATCAATCGATACTGATACATACAGTCGTGGAATTAACACATTATTATGCCTAATTTGGACAACCAGGTATGGTGAAGATAAGGTCCTTTTAAAAAAAAATAATACAATAAAATAAGATAAATAAATTAAAAACATTTTCTTGAATAAAAAAGAAAGTAAAGCAATATAAAAACAGTTACCGGTACATAGAAACTAGTAATTAATGAAAATGAGTAAAATTGGTGGACCAGCAGCACGCACAATCATGTGTGCTTACGGACTGTATCCCTTGCAGACTGTATTGATATATATTGATATATAATGTAGGAACCAGAATATTAATAACAGAAAGAAACAACCCTTTTGTGTGAATGAGTATGAATGGGGGAGGGTTTTTGGGTTGGTGTACTAATTGTAAGTGTATCTTGTGTTTTTTATGTTGATTTAATTAAAAAAAAAACATTAAAAAAAAAAAACGATACTGATAATTTCCGATATTACATTTTTAAGCATTTATCGGCCGATATCGGACATCTCTAGTCCAAATGAAAGAAGGAGGCGTGCAATCTTTTGGCAGAACGTAATGACACTGTACAAGTGTACAGGTGTACACGTTTCTCCTCACTGAACCACATCGAATTCTGTCTCTGTTTGATTCTTTGCTTCTTGTCTTGTTTAAAAGATGTCATCAGTGTTTGAACCTGAGATATTTTAAACTTGACTTGGTAGATGTTGGAAAGGTGGAGTCAAATCACAAAACAGATTGACGGAATCGTCTTTGAGTGAAGAGAGTTTCTGGAATATGCCCAGAGTCACGCTTATGATAGCCAAATATTTTTAGGGCAGTCAAATAATCAGATTATTAAACAGTTATGAATTAATCATGATTAATCACAATTCTTAGCTATGTCTGTGCCGATATCCGATATTCCGATATTGTCCAACTCTTAATTACCGATTCCGATATCAACCGATACCGATATATACAGTCGTGGAATTAACACATTGGTGGGGGTGTTGGTGGTAGCGGGGGGTGTATATTGTAGCGTCCCGGAAGAGTTAGTGGTGCAAGGGGTTCTGGGTATTTGTTCTGTTGTGTTTATGTTGTGTTACGGTGCGGATGTTCTCCCGAAATGTATTTTTTCTATTTTGTTTGGTGTGGGTTCACAGTGTGGCGCATATTTGTAACCGTGTTAAAGTTGTTTATACGGCCACCCTCAGTGCCTTTAAGGCACGCCCCCAATAATGTTGTCCGGGTGGAAATCGGGAGAATGGTTGCCCCGGGAGATTTTCGGGAGGGGCACTGAAATCCAGGAGTCTCCCGGGAATATCGGGAGGTTGAAACCGATACCGTTAAATTCCGATATTACATTTTAAAGCATTTATCGGCCGATAATATCGGACATCGCTAGTTCTGATTGCTTACCCCTTGAAATAACGGGGAGTAAACGATCGGCCACGCAACAAACTAAAAAGTATTGTATAAAGAAAACCCAAAGCGAAGCAGGGTTTTTCTTACCCAGGATAAGTTTGAGGATTAAGTCCAGATATGCGGTACTACAAAACTGGTTAACTTTTCAGCACGATACATCCCCGTGGTAATGTACCGTGCTAAAAAGTGAACCAGTTTCGTAGTACCGCATATCTGGACTTAATCCTCAAACTTATCTTGGATAAGAAAACCTTGCTTCGTAGTACAGAGCCAGAGCCGTGTATAGAGAGAGTATGGCCAGCTCGATTGCAAAGTTGGGAGCAAATATGGCACCCTGCAGTCACGTGAAGGGATTTTGACTAGTATGGCCAGACGATCTCCTAACTGATTGGTCAAAAGCCCCTCACGTGACTGCAGGGCGCCATATTTGCTCCCAACTCTTTAAACTGAGTTGGTCATACTCTCTACATACACGGCTCTGGAACAAGCCGGAGACCAAACAAGCTGTTGGGTTTGATCTGGGGTGGGCAGATTGATTTAAATATTGATTCAGGGTGGTATCATCAGTCCTAAGTCCATACTATAGCATGATAAAAAAGAGAGCAGGACAGTAGTTTTTGACTATTTTGAGCTGACAATTGTATGTAATACAAGCAAAAAGGGGAAATATTGCATTATTTCGTTATTGTTACTCTGACTTATTCGGTGTGTTTAGATAATAGCAAAGCCCCACTTTTGGTTGATTTTGGCGGCGCCAGTGGACCACAGTGGTAGTGTTTTGCCAGAGGAAGACCACATTTCCCATGAGGACCAGCGCATATAAACCACTGGTGTGTCTTATATACATACTTGCCAACCTTGAGACCTCTGAATTCGGGAGATGGGAGGGGGGTTTGGTGGTAGCGGGGGTGTATATTGTAGCGTCCCGTAAGAGTTACTGCTGCAAGGGATTCTGGGTATTTGTTCTGTTGTGTTTATGTTGTGTTACGGTGTGGATGTTCTCCCAAAATGTGTTTGTCATTCTTGTTTGGTGTGGGTTCACAGTATGGCGCTAAAGTTGTTTATACGGCCACCCTCAGTGTGACCTGTATGGCTGTTGATCAAGTATGCCCTTGCATTCCCTTGTGTGTGTAGAAGCCGCATATATTATGTGACGGCACGGCACGCTGTTTGTATAGAGGAAAAGCGGACGTGACGACAGGTTGTAGAGGACGCTAAAAGCCAATGCCTTTAAGGCACGCCCCCAATATTGTTGTCCGGGTGGAAATCGGGAGAAATTCGGGAGAATGGTTGCCCCGGGAGATTTTCGGGAGGGGCACTGAAATTCGGGAGTCTCCCGGGAAAATCGGGAGGGTTGGCAAGTATGCTTATAGATACCATTTTAAAATGATTTTACTCATTTTTAAATCCTTACGTGGTCTTGCCCCACCTTACCTCTCTGAGCTGCTCCACCTCTATGCCCCCACCCGGTCCCTCAGGTCAGCTGATCAGCTGCTCCTGGAGGTACCCAAATCAAAGCGCAAGCTTAGAGGTCCCAAACTCTGGAACAATCTCCCTCTCCATGTGAGACAGGCCCCTTCTTTGGCTTCTTTTAAGACCCTTCTTAAAAACCCATTTTTATTCACTGGCTTTTAACCCAGCATAAGACTTTAAACTGTTTTTTACTTTTTAACTGCTTTTTATCTAACAAATTGTTCTTAGGATAATTTGTATTTGCTTTTTCAATGTGTATTTTACTTCTGTTTTAAATTTTATTTTTTAGTATGTCCTTTTCCTCTTACGTATTTCTTTGTGGTGTACAGCCCTTTGTTCTTCAACTGTGGTTGTTTTTTATGAGGGGCCGGTAGGGACATTATTCAGAATTACCACTTACATACACTACTGAAATGCTCTCACATAAACAACTGAAATGTTTTTCTCTCACACACACTAATGAAACATTCTTATACACACTACTGAAATGCTCTCACATAAACAACTGAAATGTTTTTCTCTCACACACACACTAATGAAACACTCTTATACACACTACTGAAACACTCTGATACACACTACTGAAATGCTCTCACATAAACAACTGAAATGTTTTTCTCTCACACACACTAATGAAACACTCTTATACACACTACTGAAACACTCTTATACACACTACTGAAATGCTCTCACATAAACAACTGCAATCTTTTTCTCAAACACACACTACTGAAACACTCTTATACACACTTCTGAAACACTCTTATACACACTACTGAAACACTCTAATACACACTACTGAAACTCTTATACATACTACTGAAATGCTCTTACATACACTACTGAAATGCACTTACATACACTACTGAAATGCTCTCACCTTTCAGTTGTTTATGTGAGAGCATTTCAGTAGTGTAAAAGAGTGTTTCAGTAGTGTGTATAAGAGTGTTTCAGTAGTGCGTGTGAGAGAAAAACATTTCAGTTGTTTATGTGAGAGCATTTCAGTAGTAAGGGGTAATTCTGAATAATGTCCCTAACGGCCCCTCATAGCTTTTAAAGGGCTTTATCAATAAAGTTGGTATGGTATGGTATAGTGTCCAACTGACATAATACCACAATGATTCAGTGATTCAATGACTGATCTTCACACAGTAGGAACCTACATATTCTACTCAAACTTTATATTTGCGGTTTGCAGTCATCGCATTGTTTTTTTTCTTTATACAATACTTTTTAGTTTGTTGCGTGGCTGTTCGTGGCA
>NC_084569.2:34732458-34757458 GCF_033978685.3 Nerophis lumbriciformis | reverse complement strand
AGATTTCAAGTTCCAACAGGACTTGGCGCCTGCACACAGCGCAAAATCTACCCGTGCCTGGTTTACGGACCATGGTATTTCTGTTCTAAATTGGCCCGCCAACTCCCCTGACCTTAGCCCCATAGAAAATCTGTGGGGTATTGTGAAAAGGAAGATGCAGAATGCCAGACCCAAAAACGCAGAAGAGTTGAAGGCCACTATCAGAGCAACTTGGGCTCTCATAACACCTGAGCAGTGCCAGAAACTCATCGACTCCATGCCACGCCGCATTAACGCAGTAATTGAGGCAAAAGGCGCTCCAACCAAGTATTGAGTATTGTACATGCTCATATTTTTCATTTTCATACTTTTCAGTTGGCCAACATTTCTAAAAATCCCTTTTTTGTATTAGCCTTAAGTAATATTCTAATTTTGTGACACACGGAATTTTGGATTTTCATTTGTTGCCACTTCAAATCATTAAAATTAAATGAAATAAACATTTGAATGCATCAGTCTGTGTGCAATGAATAAATATAATGTACAAGTTACACCTTTTGAATGCAATTACTGAAATAAATCAAGTTTTTCAAAATATTCTAATTTACTGGCTTTTACCTGTATATACACACATATATATATACAGTGTATACACATACACATGTGTATATATTTAAAAAAAACATTTTTACAGAATCAATTTCATGATAAAAATGTCAAACTATTATTAATATTTGTATTATTATTGATACTGTCTTTTATTAATTTTCAATGTTCCTTTTTTATTATTGTATTTGTATGTTCCCAATTGATTTGTAAATTTCTATCCTAAGTAGAGATGTCCGATAATGGCTTTTTTTCCGATATCCGATGTTCCGATATTGTCCAACTCTTAATTACCGATACCGATATATACAGTCGTGGAATTAACACATTATTATGCCTAATTTTGTTGTGATGCCCCGCTGGATGCATTAAACAAAAAAACAACTTCAACTCAAGTTATGGAAAAAAGTGCCAACATGGCACTGCCATATTTATTATTAAAGTCACAAAGTGCATAATTTTCTTTAACATGCCTCAAAACAGCAGCTTGGAATTTAGGACATTAGGAGGTTGAGGTGGTTGAGGGGGTGGGGGTTGTATATTGTTTTGTCCCGGAAGAGTTAGAGCTGCAAGGGATTCTGGGTATTTGTTCTGTTGTGTTTATGTTGTGTTACGGTGCGGATGTTCTCCCGAAATGTGTTTGTCATTCTTGTTTGGTGTGGGTTCACAGTGTGGCGCATATTTGTAACAGTGTTAAAGTTGTTTATACGGCCACCCTCAGTGTGACCTGTATGGCTGTTGATCAAGTATGCATTGCATTCAATTGCGAGTGTGTCAATAGCCGTAGATATTATGTGACTGGTACGACACGCAAAGGCAGTGCCTTTAAGGTTTATTGGCGCTCTGTACTTCTTCCTGCGTCCGTGTACACAGCGGCGTTTTAAAAGGTCATGAATTTTACTTTTTGAAACAGATATTGATAATTTTGTAACTGATATAGTATTGTAAAGCTGACATTGGGTTGGAGATGCTCCATTTTATTTAACTAGATTGATCAACATTCGACTGTATTGTTATAAATGAGACGGTCAAGTGATCGAGCTCTCTGGCGAGTAGATCTTGATGAGGTGTTGCAACTCTGTCGGGAAGCCGGTGAGTGGACAGCAGTGTTTGGCTTTTACGTACGTGTAGACGCAGCGATAACAGAAGACAAACCCTGACGTGGACAGGGCGGTGGCGTTGACCCGAAGCCTCCGGCAAAGCGGACAGTGCGTCTTGTCACGGCCCTCGCTGTGGTCGGCCGTCTGCAGGTGGAGGGGGGGCGGAGGCACGGGGAGGGAGGTGAGGTTTTTCACGGTGGCCTGGTTGTCGGAGGAGTACCACCACTCCAGGAACTGTAAGAAGAAGACCCCCATGGAGAGGGAGGTGGAGAGGGAGATGGCCACGCCCCTCGCCGCTTGTGACGTCACCCACCACATCCTCTGTAACACACTGGGAAAAAAAAGCAGAGAACACATCGTGAGTTTAGAAGAATTATTGTCATTATTTCTTTGTCGTGGCCGGGGGAGTTTATTTACTCAACTGCAGAGAGTACCATGCATCTATCAGGAGTATGTATTTGTACTAAGGGTGTAACGGTACACAAAAATGTCGGTCCAGTATGTAATATGAAATATATGAACAAAGTTTTGAAATATGCCATTCATTGAAGGTGCGCCTTATATATGAACAAAGTTTTGAAATATGCCATTCATTGGAGGTGCGCCTTATATATGAACAAAGTTTTGAAATTTTCCATTCATTGAAGGTGCGCCTTATATATGAACAAAGTTTTTAAATATGCCATTCATTGAAGGTGCGCCTTATATATGAACACAGTTTTGAAATATGCCATTCATTGGAGGTGCGCCTTATATATGAACAAAGTTTTGAAATATGCCATTCATTGGAGGTGCGCCTTTTAGTGCGGAATATACGGTAATTAATATTTTTGGTAACTGTAACATTACACACTGTGTTTGAATATAGGACAATAAAACTACTGTAATCAAGCGATTTTTTGGCGTACCACTAGATGGAGCCCGCGTACCACACAGTTTGACAATCACTTGTAATAATAATAATAATAGTGTTCCAGTGCTGTGTGAGACTGCATGACAGTTTAATTCTAACTTTAGGTGTGCCTGATGTTGCGAGTGTGATTTGGCGAGTCGTACCTGGCTCCAGCCGGGCTGCCACTTTTGCTGGCGTTCAGCTCCATGTCTCGGACATCTCGCCCGGTGAGCCGAGCCAGTCGGACGTTCGCCAGCCACAGCAAAGGACTGTGGGTACGCGCCGCTCCGAAGACAAAGAGCAGCTGCTGACAGAAGACCCAGGACTGCCAAGCGGAGTTGACATACGGGTAAGCTGCCACCGCCGCCCGGTACAGCCTCTGGCTCCTGCTCTGTGCCAGCCGTATGGAGAAGTCTTCCTCTTCCCTTTGGCGCGCACACCTGGCCTCCAGCTTGGCCCGCAGATAAGGCACCAGGCAGAGGAGGAGAAGAGACCTCCAGCGGGTCTTTCTTGGAAGCCCCAGGCGAACAGGGAGGCCCCGCCCTCCTGTAACCCTTTTCAGTCCGTAGAAGTTCTCAGAGAAGGAGGCGCTACAGTGAAACAGGAAGTGGTTCTGCAGGAGGACATCCAGCAGCAGGTAGAACTCATCAAAGCGCCGCCACAGGAAACCAAAGCAAGAGGGGTTGGACTCTGCCAGAACCTGAGGTCATAAAGCCATCAGAATTGGTTAGGAGGAGGATTGGGTCGTGTATTGTGTTCCAGTTCTGAAATCCCAAAAAGAGGACACATATATGCGTGCCAAGGCCGGGACTAGGTGAACATTTGCCAATGATACTGGAACTTGCTTTATAAATAATATATTTATTTAAATAAAGCATTTTTCTCCGAAGGAATTTTCAAAATGGGGTCCCAGGGACTCCATCAAGTCATAAAAATGTAAATTTTTGGGGTCCCACTTTTTTGTAAGGGTTTTGAAAACAAATGACAAATGTATGCATTATTCTGTTATATCTCACATTCTATATTGTGTTTTGGAAAAAGGTTGTCATAAACGTTAATTCATTAAAAAAGAAAACAAATGTGTATACATATGTAAATGTATCCAGTTATAAACATTCATTCACTTTCTTCTTTCCTTCATGGATCTAAACTTTACCGCTGCTGGTAGTTTTTTCTATGTTTTTATTGAATAAGTTGTAGGTGTATTTATTTCAGTATAAAAGTGTAAAGAGTGTTTAGCTTGGGTCATGAAATGATGATAATGGTGTGCCAGGGCATACATACATTTTATATTTAACGCTTAAATCTCTGGAGTCTACATCAACTTCACATCTATTCTTCATTTCACAATGTTTTAGTTTTTTTATGTTGTTTTTTTGTTTGTTTTCCGCCCTTTTTTGTCAAACAAAACTGTGTTTTTAATGGCAAACACACAACATATGCAAAATCTTCCACCAAAAATATTTTTCTTAGTGGAATATTTGATGTGAAGTAATGGGAACCTTGGATAGGTCAATAATTCATAATAACATTGATTTTGATTCAATATTATGTTTTGAGCAATGACCGCTTTGTTTTATTAGTCATCATTGCAACTTTTTCTAAATTACATTTCACCTTTAAGCTTTTTTATTTCACTTTTGTTATGTTTTTGTTTATTTTAATAGTATTTTTAGAATGTGCCGTGGGCCTTTAAAACATTAGCTGTGGGGCACACTTTTGACACCCCTGCTATAGATAATAAAAAATTGAATCTGATAAATCTATGGATAAAAAGCAGAGCCTGGCGACGCATGCGCGTTTATCATAACTCTCTCTCTCTCTCTGTCTCTGCCCCTCCCTCACCAATGCTGCTGCGTGCGCACAATTTGTTTTGTTTTTAACCCCTTCTTAACCCTGAACGTACATTGAAAATACACGCAACCCTAACTCAAAATGCCGGACATTTGAGGCATTTAAGAAACTCCGCCCTGACAGCTCCGCAAAAGAGGACATGTCCGGGGAAAAGAGGAGGTATGGTCAGTCTAATTTACGAGATCTCATGAATCCGCGCATAATCACGTGATTAGGGAGGTAGAAATAAAGCGAATGGGAAAACGTTTGTTATGTCCTTCCAGAGAAGCAAAAGCAAATAAACTCGGTCCTGCCTTGATAACAAGCAACAACACAACAGTAACATCATCCCTAACCAGCGTGTCACACCACAAGTCCTCTGCTTTCCCGGTCTCCGTATCAGCTGATATTTGACACAGGCCCCCATAACCCCATTTAGCTTCCGGGGAAATAACTGTACATTATTCTTTAGTTATTCTTCATAATGTCCTCATCCATTTGTGGCAACAAGATGAAATTACGTCTGAAAACCTTTGATAAGTTGACTTCATGCCCGTCACCGCCAATTAGGACCTTACAAAGTATAAAATATGAGTATTTTATTTTGAAAGTAAACCGGATAATTTATTTTGTGTTTGTGGATGACTTCCTGTCCAACGAGAGGGACAAGCGGTAGAAAATGGATGGATGGATGAACGGATTTGATGCGGCATCCAGCAAAAATAGAATCTCCGCGTATATTTAGCGCAGGAATGTGGAACGGCAACGGCAAGTTGGTGGCGGTCCACGGGCGGTGGAAATTGACAAAAAAACGGAAAGAGTGCGGAAAATAAACTATATTTGTTACAAGTATTAATATATGTGTATTATTATTACACTGCACACAGGAGGACTTTAATTAACTAAATGATTTCAATGAGTAGTGGATAGTAGTTTTTGCTTTTCTTTCATTATTGAGTACTATTGACTTTGTTTTGATCAAACAAATGTATGTAATAAAATAAAATGAACTAGTTTAAATATTGTGTTGATATTGTTACACTTGAAATTAGGGCTGGGCGATATATCGCTATACTCGATATATCTCGGGTTTGTCTCTGTGCGATATAGAAAATGACTATATCGTGATTTTCTAGTACCGTATTTTTTGGACTATAAGTCACAGTTTTTTTTCATAGTTTGGCCGGGGGCTCCAGTGCGACTTATATATGTTTTTTTCCTTTTTTATTATGCATTTTCGGCAGGTGCGACTTATACTCCGAAAAATACGGTATACGTTCTTACACAGTTGCTTTTAGCTGCGGGCATTACACTACAGGCTCTTCTCACTCTTTGTTGTCTCTGCTTCTCACAGAGACATAAAACAAGCGCACCTTCTTACATACGTCACATACGTATACGCCCTCGCGGAGCAGAGAGGTAGCGGCATGCGTAACGTTAGCTGTGGTGTGAGTGGTAATACGAGAGAAAAAAGGTAACAAATGAAGGAAGAATTAATTCCCAAGAAAAACAGCAGGGGGTCCATCGTCTGGCGGTGGTTTGGCTTCAAGCGGGAAGATGTCGAACAGACAACCGTAATATGTCAAGTGTGGGGCAAAAGCGTTGCTACAAAAAGTAGCATTACTGCTAATATGTAGCATCATTTGAAAAGTCACCCGCTAGAGAATGAAGAGTGCTTGAAACTCTGCATGTCAACATCTCCGTTCGGTGCCACACCAACAAAATGCCGAGGCAACCATTTCCACATCAACACCGTATGAAAAAAATAGTGAACAACAGAAGGAGATAACGTCCGCAGTAACCTACCACATAGTGAAGGACATACACTATTTGATTTCCTATTATGCAACTCATTTTTATTTGACACTTATTGAAATATCTTGTGTGACATCATGCACAAAAGTGCACTTTATTTGTTTTAAACTATTGTAGTGGCGTTCTGTACAAAAAGTGCACTTTAATTTAGTGTTGTTTTGATAAGTCATCTTAGTGACATCATGCACAAAAGTGCACTCATAGCTTGTTTTAAAATGTCTCTGACAATCTTGCACTTTCTGTTTTGGAAATGACATGAATGTTTGTGCCACTGCTTAATAACTGTTTAATAAATACACTTTTGCTAAATTGACTTAGTTGTGATTTCCTTCTCTGCATGAAAGTTTAAAAGTAGCATATATTATTGCAGTATGAAGAAGAATGTTTTAATGTAGACACATAGAATCATCATACTGCTGTGATTATATGCATCAAGTGTTCATTCAAGGCTAAGGCAAAATATGGAGATATATATCGTGTTTCGTGACATGGCCTAAAAATATTGAGATATTAAAAAAAGGCCATATCGCCCAGCCCTAATTGAAATATAAATGTACAGTTATAATATGTGATCGTGTCGGCCTATTTCACTCATGAATGATTGGTATCAGAATCGGCAGCACAGAAACCTGATCGGAACATCCCTATCTCTAAGACAAACAACAAAATATGTGTACCGTATTTTTCGGACTATAAGTCACAGTTTTTTTCATAGTTTGGCCGGGGGTGCGACTTATACTCAGGAGCGACTTATGTGTGAAATGATTAACACATTAGCGTAAAATATCAAATAATATTATTTATCTCATTCACGTAAGAGACTAGACGTATAAGATTTCTTGGGATTTAGCGATTAGGAGTGACAGATTGTTTGGTAAACGTATAGCATGTTCTATATGTTATAGTTATTTGAATGACTCTTACCATAATATGTTACGTTAACATACCAGTTGGTTATTTATGCCTCATATAACGTACACTTATTCAGCCTGTTGTTCACTATTCTTTATTTATTTTAAATTGCCTTTCAAATGTCTATTCTTGGTGTTGGCTTTTATCAAATAAATTTCCCCAAAAAATGCGACTTATACTCCAGTGCGACTTATATGTTTTTTTTCCTTCTTTATTATGCATTTTCGGCCGGTGCGACTTATACTCCGGAGCGACTTATACTCCGAAAAATACGGTAACTGTTTTTTATGACGTTTTTAAAAAATCAATTGAAACTTTTGTTAGAGTGTACTCATATGTAAATAAACTTTATAAGATTCTTATTTAAGATCAAAGATTGATATTTATGTACTGGTTGAAAATAGCCCTGTGACAAATTCAGAGTACCATATTTTTCGGACTATGAAGAGCACTTGACGGTGCGCTTTATAACCTGGTGTGCCTAATGTACGTGTTACTTGTGGTTGTACTTATCAATTTTATTTTGCACACGGTGTAATGATATGTGTGACAAGTAGAGGGCAATCATACATAAGAGATTCGTGTGGACTGCAGGTTGACGCCTGTTCAAAAAAAATGAC
Organism: Nerophis lumbriciformis; assembly: GCF_033978685.3. Classification (NCBI taxonomy): domain Eukaryota; kingdom Metazoa; phylum Chordata; class Actinopteri; order Syngnathiformes; family Syngnathidae; genus Nerophis; species Nerophis lumbriciformis. The sequence continues at coordinate 34,749,701 of NC_084569.2, read as the reverse complement.
GCTAGCAAATACCGGTTAGCAAGAAAGACCAAAACTTTGATGTTTAATTTGTCAGGTTTGTCACTGACAGTTTAGTTATGTTTTGGTTTTTCCTTTATGCTTGTTTTTATTTCCTGTCAGCGCTCTTATTTTTGTTCAGTTTCCTGCTTGTCTCCCTGAGCGCTGTTTCCCCTCAACTGCGGCTGATTGGCACCTGGCCACACCTGGTGTCAATCAGCCGGCTGCTATTTAGACCTGCCTTGCCCTCCAGTCAGTGCTGGAGTATTGTCGCTGTAGCTGTAGGCTACTAGCTGTATGCTGCGGACTGTTTGCGGTATGCTGATAGCTGTTTGCAGCTTTCTGTTTCCTGTTTGCTGGTTCCTGTTCGCTGTTTCCAGTTCACCTGTTTTCCTGTGTCCTGTCTCTTTGTTCCTGGTTTGTGTTTTTCCTACATTTTTTGGACAATAAATCATGTTTTCCTGCACCAAGCCTGCCATCTCTGCATCTTGGGGTTCGTCACCACCTCCACGTGACATCATTGAGAATATAGAACATTGCACATGGCGCATTAAAATCTGTCAAAATGTTTTTGTTCGACTTTGGTAAGCTACAAAACTGCAACGCTTGATAGATTGTCAGTGCATTACAGCTACCGTAGTCAGACGTACTGTTTTTCAAATACGGGTATTATTATGGTGTGTGTATAAGAATCCCAAAATGGCACCTATTAGGAGACATTATCTGGTGTTTTGTTTCGCCCTGTTGTGCCAAACCACATTTTCTTACCTTTTGGTTCCTGCTGAAGTGTATTTGGGATCTGCATAAGTCACAAATATTCGTGCGCGTCTGCCATTGTAAACAGCACCGTAGTCAATAAGCTCCTTCTTTTTCTCCATCACCTTGTTGTGGAACAACAGTCGGTCAGTAGACTCACTATGGAAGCGCTAAAAACTACAACAAAGATGACGGGGATAAGACGTGGAGGCACGTAAATAAGACCTGTCCACCAAACGGCGCATCCTGAAGAGACAGTCAGAAAGCGGCTCGAAGATGGTCTGTAAAACATCATCTCAGCAACATTTTGACCAACAAACCTCCATTACATGTTACGTAGACTACCGTATTTTTTGGACTATAAGTCGCTGTTTTTTTCATAGTTTGGCCGGGGATGTGACTTATACTCAGGAGCGACTTATGTGTGAAATTATTAACACATTACCGTAAAATATCAAATAATATTATTTATCTCATTCACGTAAGAGACTAGACGTATAAGATTTCATGGGATTTAGGGATTAGGAGTGACAGATTGTTTGTATAGCATGTTATACATCAGCGTTTTTCAACCTTTTTTGAGGCAAGGCACATTTTTCTCATTTAAAAAATCCGGAGGCACACCACCAGCAGAAAACGTTAAAAAAAATGAAACTCCACCAGGTCGTCATGCCTTATTTTCCTGTAGCAGTTTCATGTCTTCCTTTGAGCGCTATTCCGTGCACCTGGTTTGTGTTAGCAAGCAAGGCTATTTACATTGTTGCTATCCTTATTTGTGTGGACATTGTTGATTGTCATGTCAAGAACGGACGTACTTTGTGGACGCTGTAAGTTTTTGCTGTCGTCCAGCGTTCTGTTTCTGTTTACTTTGTAGCCAGTTCAGTTTTACTTTCGTTTTGCATAGCCATTGCCTTTCCCTTACGTACATTTTTGGTTTAAGCATTACATACCTTTTTACCTTTACACTGCCTCCCGATGTGGTCTGCATATTGGGATCACAACAAACCATCCTCGTCTCACCCGACACTTTACGACTTTTACAAAGCAATTGACTACCTGCTGCCACCTACTGACATGGAGTATTACGTGGTTTACACAGCACAGACACTAAGCAACGGCACATTATTTGCAGATTATAATTATTGATTTGCAAAAAATATTTTTTGGACCAATTAGGTGAAGTTGCATAATATCCCACGGCACACCAGACAATATCTCACGGCACACTAGTGTGCCCCGGCACAGTGGTTGAAAAACTCGGTTCTATATGTTATAGTTATTTGAATGACTCTTACCATAATATGTTACGTTAACATACCAGTTGGTTATTTATGCCTCATATAACGTACACTTATTCAGCCTGTTGTTCACTATTCTTTATTTATTTTAAATTGCCTTGCAAATGTCTATTTTTGGTGTTGTTTTTTTTTAAATACATTTCCCCAAAAAATGCGACTTATGCTCCAGTGCGACTTATATTATGTTTTTTTCCTTCTTTATTATGCGTTTTTGGCCGGTGCGACTTATACTCCGGAGCGACTTACCGTATTTTCCGCACTATAAGGCGCACCTAAAAACCACAAACTTTCTCAAAAGCTGACAGTGCGCCTTATAACCCGGTGCGCTTTATATATGGATAAATATTAAGATTCATTTTCATAAAGTTTAGGTCTCGCAACTACGGTAAACAGCCGCCATCTTTTTTCCCCGTAGAAGAAGCGCGCGGTGCATGCTGGGATATGTGACGTTTCATTTCCATTTGTGTGTTTATGTAAAGACCCCAAAATGGCTCCTATTAAGTGTGTTGTCTGTCTAATTATAAATAATGCAGACGAGGCGTGTTAACTGAGTTCTCAACGTTTTCTCACAGCGTGCTCATAACCACATTCGAACTCCCAGCATACAACAACGCTTCTCAGGGCTACCGCGCATGCTCGTAACTATCGTTGCATGCTGGGTAGTGTAGTTGTTATATTTGCTAGCTCATAACAGCACATTGAGAGACACGCTTACGCGCTTAATTCAATACTCGCCGTCATTCCGGGTGGATTGACAAAAGACCTCCAGCCGCTAGATATTGGTGTCAACAGGGCATTCGAAGCTAGACTGCTAACTGCGTGGGAACAATGGAAGACAGAAGGCGAACACACCTTCACTAAGACGAGGAGGCAGCGCCAGACGACGCCAACATCTGCCAGTGGATCGTAAATTTGCCCAACTTTTCACTTCGGACACCGAAGACGAAGGATTTACGAATGAAGAATAACTTCAGAAAGTGAGCGCTATGTTTATTTTGTGTGTTGTGACATTAACGTTCGAGCAACATTATGTTGCTATTGCTCTGCACTATTTTGAATTTTACTATGTTTGTGATTGCACATTTGCGTACATTTTGGGAGTGAACAGAGTTGTTAGAACGCTGGTTTTTAATATATTATTAAAGTTTGACTGACCTATCTGACTGTTTTTTTGACATTCCCTTTAGCGCAGCGTAGGCGCGGCTTATAGTCCGGGGCGGCTTATTGGTGGACAAAGTTATGAAATATGCCATTCATTGAAGGTGCGGCTAATAATCCGGTGCGCCTTATAGTGCGGAAAATACGGTATACTCCAAAAAATACGGTACCAGGAAGTGTTATATCATAATATGACCCCTTTAAAAGCGCCTTGTAATCCAGTGCACCTTATGGTCCGAAAAATACTATATATTTATGACACTGCCTCTTAAAAGAATCGTGATCGAGAAACGTTGGGAACCAGAATGGAAAGAAGGAAGGGGATTCGTCTAAATTCAAACACTACCACAAACCAGAGGGGGCTCACCTTGACAGCATGTCTCAGTGCTGGTTTCACTGACTCCATCAGAGACTCTTGAGCCAAGACCTCAAAGATGGACGGCTGCTCCCTCACACTGCCGGAGGTAAGGTGAGCTCCGGCCTCAGCCATGACTGCTGCTGACCTACCGCACACAAATCAGAATCAGAATCAGAAATACTTTATTAATCCCCGAGGGGAAATGAACATTTTCAGCACAATCCCATTCAAGATCAGACAAACATTACAGAGAGACAGAACAGGATCGCTGTTATATTATACAGTCTATCATCCATCCATCCATTTTCTACCGCTTGTCCCGTTCGGGGTTGTAGGGGGGTGCTGGAGCCTATCTCAGCTGCATTCTGGCGGAAGGCAGAGTACACCCTGGACAAATCGCCACGTCATCGCAGGGCCAACACAGATAGACCGACATCATAAAGTCTATACTGCCTCATGTGGGGTAGACTACTGTTGGGTTGTGCATGGTTGAATGAATGTATGATGTATGTTAGGGGTGTAACGGTACGTGTATTTGTATTGAACCGTTTCGGTACAGGGGGTTCGGTTCGGAGGTGTACCGAACGAGTTTCCACACGGACATATTAAGTAGCGTAACGCACGTTGTGTAAACAATGCACACCGAGGCACAACACACGGCATGCTAGCAGCTAACGGGCTAGGATAGACTGACCATACGTCCTCTTTTCACCGGACATGTCCTCTTTTGCGGGGCTGTCCGGGCGGAGTTTCTTAAATGCCTCAAATGTCCGGCATTTTGAGTTAGAGTTGCGTGTATTTTCAATGTACGTTCAGGGTTAAGAAGGGGTTAAAAACAAAACAAATTGTGCGCGCAGCAGCATTGGTGAGGGAGGAGCAGAGACAGAGAGGGAGAGAGAGCAGTGTTTCCCACACATTCATTTATTTGTGGCGGCCCGCCACGAAAGAATTATGTCCGCCACAAATGTATTTTTCGGCTTTTGACTCGCTCGACCGCTCATAAAAGCAATGGGACTGTCTGTGAATGTTGCTTGTAGTTACACCTCCGGTGCAGTAGGTGGCGGTATGCATTGTAACTCCGCCAATAGCACTTAATTCACCTGGTGGGCCAGAAGAAGAAGAAGAAGAGGGACGGACGGACGGGACCAAAATACTCGCCGACTACTTTTCATAATGATGGCGCTTCCTACGTTTCTACCTCAAATGTCCAAAATCTGCTGAAAGCCTTGATCCAGGATGCCATGGGGAAAAAAACTTAAATGGTGCCTTTTGGCGATAATTAGCAGCTTGGTGGCTCATAGCCGGCTAGCTAACGCTTGCTAGTGTGGTAGCATTGCTTCATTTTTACAGGTGTTATAGGTAGATAGGTTATAGCTGCATCGCTCGCGGCTCGTCATATATTTAATGTTAATGCGCGATTTCACCGAGCGTTTCACTGACGGTGAGCAGCCTGACGCTGCTTCATTAACACCGCCACTGTTTGACTCGGTCACCTGTTTTCATACCGACGATCTAACGTGTCCAGGTTATAACCCTGTTGTCAATAAACACACATGGACTGAAGCTAAATTGTCCACTGTAGCATGTGAATGCAATGAAAAGAATAAAATCTGAGCCAACCAGCTGTTGAAATGTTGTCCAGGTTAATGTTTTATTAAAGGCCCTTCATTTCAAGATTTCAACTGTGATTGGGCTTTAAACAGGTGGATGACCTGTTCAGATGGGTGTAACTGCTACTGGTCAAATAATGTGAAATAGCATTTAATTTTACATGTATGCAATGCCATTTAAATGTAATTATAGATAATAATAATAATAAATACTGTGTAGTGTTGTAAATAGTCAACGGGAAGGATTCTAGTAAGATATAAGCCATGAGCACTACACAGCCAGAAAAAAACCTAGGCAGGACAAGTAAAAATATTGGGGCAAGTAGATTTGAGAAGTCGGGCAAGTAGAAAAAAACCTTAACGTTGAACCCTGCATGTGTTGAGCTGCTGGTTAGACGGCACTGTACATAGAGCGCTTCTGCTCGTTAGTAATTAATTCTAATGTTGGATGTTCACTCCTTCACACAGATGAGTATAGACAAATATTTTCAACGGCCGAAAAGGGCTGGACTTGGAGAGGAGGTAGGCCTACAGTCCGGACCACAGGTGCGACCTGTTCAGCAGGAGGAGGAGGAGGAGGTTGACTGACTGTGGCAGGACACCTCTGCCTCTGTTTCACTTCATGTTGCTGGTAAATAATATGGTTGTAGTAGTAGGCTAAAGTTAAATTATTTAGTATTCACTAATTAAAGGGGCAGAGCTTTAAGAGACATTTTAGCTTTTATATTTTATAAGATATATTTTTTGTAAGAACCACAATTAATAAATATATTTCAGTGAATCACTAATTGTTCAAATGTGTATATAAATATGTACATAAAATGTTGTAATCATATTCCAACTGCGCGTTCTTCTTGGTCATCGCCGCTGGACTTTAAACTGCTCAATTTGCAACACACTGATCTAATATGATGTGCCCAAGCCAGATACCTGCCATCTTTTCTTGGATGCTAGTTCATTAATGTCGGGGCTCAGGCTTTTAGCTGAGGCAACCTTCATTATTGAACAAAGGTGTTCATCAGTCATTATATCTCGTCCACCTGGACCACAGTCTTGGGGGCGTGCCTTAAATGCACTGCCTTTAACGTACTCTACGAGCTATCGTCACATCCGCTTTTCATCCATTCTAACATCGTTCAGACCCAGTCACAAGATATGTGCGGCTTCTGTACGCAGCACTAACTTTTCCGAGACGCTACAAAATACACCCCCCGCTACCACCAAACCTCCCCTCCACACACACACACACACACACACACACACACACACACACACACACACACACACACACACACACACACACACACACACACACACACACACACACACACACACACACACACACACACACACACACACACACACACACACACACACACACACACACACACACACACACACACACACACACACACACACACACACACACACACACACACACACACACACACACACACACACACACACACACACACACACACCTTGTAGCGTCCCGGAAGAGTTAGTGCTGCAAAGGGTTCTGGGTATTTGTTCTGTTGTGTTTATGTTGTGTTACGGTGTGGATGTTCTCCCGAAATGTGTTTGTCATTCTTGTTTGGTGTGGATTCACAGTGTGGCGTATATTTCTAACAGTGTTAAAGTTTTTTATTCTACCCTCAGTGTAACCTGTATCGCTGTTGATGAGGTATGCGTTGCATTCAGTTGTGTGTGCGTGCAGAAGCCGCACATGTTATGTGACTTGGCTAGCACTCGTCGGGCTGGCTGAAAAGCAGACGTGAAGATTTTCGGGAGGGGCGCTGAAGTTTGGAAAACTCCCGGGAGGGTTGGCAAGTATTAGAATTAGCGGTGAATACGGTGTTACCGCGGCAATATATAATCGGCGGGCCAGTTTTAGTGTTAATTTGATATCGCCTCAAAGGCCAAGTGAAATTACACGGCGGGCCAAATGTGGCCCGCGGGCCAGAGTTTGACACCCATGTTCTACGGTAAGCAACCGCCAAGGTAAGCACCCGCCCCCGTAGAAGAAGAAGCGTGCGGGTATTACGTTTCATTTCATTTGTGTGTTTTTGTAAAGACCACAAAATGTCTCCTACTAAGAGACACGCGTACAACGCAGAATTCAAACTCAAGGCAATAAGTCACGCAGAAGAACACGGAAATAGAGCAGCAGCAAGAGAATTGAACATAAATGAATCAATGGTGCGTAGGTGGAGGAAGCAACAAGATGACCTGCGCGTGGGAACAATGGATGACCGAAGGCGAACACACCTTCACTAAGACAGGGAGACAGCGCCGGACGACATACGCCAACATCTGCCAGTGGATTGTAAATGCCTGGGCGGATATATCGGTCTCAACTGTGGTCCGAGCTTTCCGGAAGGCAGGATTCACGGAACTGCTGGACAACAACAGCGACACTGACTCTGATGACTTCGACGAGACGGAGCCGGCCATTTTGGATGCCGTATTCGCCCAACTTTTTAATTCAGACACCGAAGGAGAAGAATTCGAGGGATTTATGGATGAGGAATAACTTCAGAAAGTGAGCTTTAAATGTTTATTTTGTGTGTTGTGTGACATTAACGTTCGAGCAACGTTGAGTTATTGATGTTGCTATTGCTCTGCACTATTTTGAGTGTTACTATTTTTGTGATTGCACATTTGCACATTACATTTGGGGGGTGAACAGAGTTGTTAGAACGCTGGTTTGTAATATATTATTAAAGTTTGACTGACCTGACTGTTTTTTTGACATTCCCTTTAGCGCAGCGTAGGTGCGGCTTATAATCCGGCGCAGTTTATAGGTGAACAAAGTTTTGAAATATGCCATTCATTGAAGGTGCGGCTTATAACCCGGCGCGGCTTATAGTGCGGAAAATACGGTACTATTAAAATAAACAAAAACATAACAAAAGTGAAATAAAAAAGCTTAAAGGTTAAATGTAATTTAGAAAAAGTTGCAATGTTGACTAATAAAACAAAGCTGTTTTTTGTTTTTTTTTCAAACTGTCATTGCTCAAAACATAATATTGAATCAAAATCAATGTTATTATGAATTATTGACCTATCGAAGGTTCCCATTACTTCACATCAAATATTCCACTAAGAAAAATATTTTTGGTTGAAGATTTTGCAAATTTGGTGAATAAATAACCAAAACATTTATATTTTGTTGTTTTCTTACTGTACCGAAAACGAAACCGAACCGTGACCTTTAAACCGAGGTACGTGCCAAACCGAAATTTTTGTGTACCGTTACACCCCTAATGTATGCGTATGTAGTACTCCTATTTTGTGTTTATCATATAGCGTTTTTGGGCTTGCCACCATGTTTCAGCATTCCATGCATATACTGTCCTCTGGACCCCCTGCCAAAAGCTTCTTCTAGCTTATCTGGGGGACCCTTTCACTTACCACCATCCTTAAATGGATATTCACTACTGTTGTAATTGTAATTTGGTATTGTGAATAAAACTTGAAACTTCAACTTGAAACTTGAGACTATAATACCATACTGAATATAAACCTCATGCATTAACAAGGAAGAGGGAAAAAAAAAGGTTTTGACTTAAAATCCAAGTATTTATAGGCATGTGTGCCCAACTACCACAATACCATCAATATTTTTTAAGAGGAAAAATAACAAAACTAGGTAAAACAGGACTGTGCCAGGGTGGTCATTTAATACAAAAATGCTGCTTTGCCAACGTGGTTTTTAAACGAATATCCACACTTTTTTCACAAAGAAAAATTGTGTTATATTTTGTACATTAAAGATCCTTAAGTAGATTATAAGCTATATATGTGTTGTGTAACATGCCTTGTGTTACAAGTGACAAAGCAAATTAGTATCATATCAAATAATTATCTCATTAATAATAATTTTTATTCTTACAATATGCCCCCCCAAAAAAGCGAGGTGCAGAATGGAATTGACCCCCGAGCAGCACTTTGAACACACCTGCACTACAATAATATTGTAACTCTATACACCAGTGTTTTTCAACCACTGTGCCGCGGCACACTACAGTCTGGTGTGCCGTGGGAGATGATCTAATTTTACCTATTTGGGTTAAAAATATTTTTTGCAAACCAGTAATTATAATCCGCAAATTATGTGTTGTTGTTAAGCTGTCAAGAGCTCAGCAGAGTAACCATGGGAGGCAACGTGCAGGTAAAAAAGGTGTCTAATGCTTAAATCAAAAATAAAACAAAAGGTGAGTGCCCCTAAGAAAAGGCATTGAAGCTTAAGGAAGGCTATGCAGAACGAAACTAAAACTGAACTGGCTACAAAGTAAACAAAAACAGAATGCTGGACGACAGCAAAGACTTACTGCGGAGCAAAGACGGCGTCCACAATGTACATCCGAACATGACATGACAATCAACAATGTCCCCAAAAAGAAGGATAAAAACAACTGAAATATTCTTGATTGCTAAAACAAAGTAGATGCGGGAAATATCGCTCAAAGGAAGACATGAAACTGCTACAGCAGGGGTGTCAAAATCAAATACAGAGTGGGCCAAAATGTAAAAGGGAACAAAGCCGCGGGCCAAGGTTGAACAAATTAACCTTTTAATAGGGACCCAAACAAGTTTTGCATTGAATATTGAACAAGCAAGGCTTATATAACTTTATAGTGACATGCAAAATCGAGTTTCAAATAACAATAATAGAAATTTAAAAATATCAATGGCATATCAAATACAATTTAAATAAAAATTGAATGCCTCTTTTCTATTTGCAGCCTTCTGAGGTAAAAATCAAAATAAACTTTTTCCACAGGCTAATACATTTGACAATAAAATAACAATAATGAATGAATCAAACATTCAAGCCTTGAAGTAGCAAGAGAAAGTGCATGAATAAAACGTTAATTATTGCTCAGTTTGCTACACGGATTTGCTTTAAACACTGAATATGGAACAAGCAACGCTTATATAACTTAATAGTGCAAAATCAACTTTCAAAAAACAAACGAAAAAACATCAATGGTATATTAAATGCAATGTAAATAAAAAATTGAATGCCTCTTTTCTATTTGCAGCCTTCTGAGGTAAATATCAACATTAACTTGGTGGGCGGGGGCGAGGTTTGATGGTAGCGGGGGCGTATATTGTAGCGTCCCAGAAGAGTTAGTGCTGCAAGGGGTTCTGGGTATTTGTTCTGTTGTGTTTATGTTGTGTTACGGTGCGGGTGTTCTCTCGAAATGTGTTTGTCATTCTTGTTTGGTGTGGGTTCACAGTGTGGCGCATATTTGTAACAGTGTTAAAGTTGTTTATACGGCCACCCGCAGTGTGACCTGTATGGCTGTTGACCAAATATGCTTTGCATTCACTTGTGTGTGTGTCAAAGCCGCTTATAGTATGCGACTGTGCCGGCACGCTGTTTGTATGGAGGAACAGCGGACGTAACGACAGGTTGTAGAGGACGTTGAAGGCAGTGCCTTTAAGGCACATCCCCAATATTGTTGTCCGGGTGGAAATCGGGAGAATGGTTGCCCCGGGAGATTTTCGGGAGGGGCACTGAAAATCGGGAGGGTTGGCAAGTATGAGTATTAGCGGTGAATGCGGTGTTACAGCGGCACCGATACGAATACTGGCGGGCCAGCTCTAATGTTAATTTGATTATGCCTCAAGGGCCAAATGAAATTACACGGTGGGCCAGAGTTTGACACCCATGTGCTACAGGAAAATACCAAAAAAAGAGAAAAAGCCACCAAAATAGGAGCGCAAGACAAGAACTAAAACACTACACACAGGAAAACAGCAAAAAAGTCCAAATAAGTCAGGGTGTGATGTGACAGGTGGTGACAGTACACCTACTTTGAGACAAGAGCTATAGTGATGCATGCTTGGTTATGCTTTAAAGCATAAGTGTCAAACTCTGGCCCGTGGGCCAAATTTGGCCTGCCGTGTAATTTCACTTGGCCCTTGAGGTGATATCAAATTAACACTAGAGCTGGCCCGCCGATTATATACAGCGACGGTGCCACTGTAACACCGCATTCACCACTAATTCTCATACTTGCCAACCCTCTCGGGAGAGTCCCAGATTTCAGTGCCCCTCCCGAAAATCGTCACACCCGCTTTTCATTCAGTCCAACGTGTGCTGGCCCAGTCACATAATATGTGCGGCTTATGCACGCACACACAAGTGAATGCAAAGCATACTTGATCAACAGCGATACAAGTTACACTGAGGGTAGGGATGTCCCGATCCAGGTTTTTGCCCTTCCAATCCGATACCGATATTGTTTTTGCATTTCCGATCCGATACCGATACTGGCCTATCCGAGCATGTATTCAAGTTTAAATTTATTTAGCCTACTTAGTTGTCAGAATCATGTTGAAAAGGGTTTTAGTACTCTTGATAACAACTAGCCAGCTGAATTAGGGGAGTTTGAATAATACACAATGGTTGGTAACAAGAAACTGACCTGTTTATTCAAGGATAAACACAAAATAGACAAGATTATACATGACAAACAGAAATGGCATCATTGAACTAGGGCTGGGCGATATGGCCTTTTTTTAATATTGCGATATTTTAAGGCCATATTGCGATACACGATATATATCTCGATATTTTGCCTTAGCCTTGAATGAACACTTGATGCATATAATCACAGCAGTATGATGATTCTATATGTTTGGATTGATTGATTGAGACTTTTATTAGTAGGTTGCACAGTGAAGTACATATTCCGTACAATTGACCACTAAATGGTAACACCCCAATAAGTTTTTCAACTTGTTTAAGTCGGGGTCCACTTAAATTGATTCATGATACAGATATATACTATCAGATATATACTTTCATCATAATACAGTCATCACACAAGATAATCACATTGAATTATTTACATTATTTATAAACCAGGGTGTGGAGGGGGGCGCCGGATGTAAGTGTCAAAAAGACAGCCAAAAGAGTTTGATATGAGAATAAATCTAAAGTTAAAATATAGGGTAGAAATGCACCCATTTGCAGGAAATGTAGTCTTGATTTTCAAAATGTTCTTTCAAGGCTTGCATGTCTACATTAAAACATTCTTCTTCATACTGCATTAATATATGCTACTTTTAAACTTTCATGCAGAGAAGGAAATCACAACTAAAAAAATCACAAATTTTTTCATACAGTGTTGATGTGGAAATTTTTGCCTCGGCATTTTGATGGTGTGGGCGTGTGGCACCGAATGGAGATAAGCGTCTCGACAGACGTCACAATATTTGAACAATGACGACGAAAACCGTTTTCTCTGTCGTGTCCGTGTGTCGAAAATTGTTATGCGCTTATTTTTTTATTTGATTTTGTGCGTGGCATAGATTTGCTATGCGCAGAGGACGCTTAAACAGTGCGCAATTGCACAGGCGCGCACCTTAGAGGGAGCGTTGCTCGCACGACTGCGCTAGCATCACAGCTAACGTTAGCCATGCTGCTACCTCTCTGCTCGGGGAGGACGTATATGTATGTGACGTGTGTCGTGACAGTATGTGACGTGTGTAAGAAGGTGCGCTTGCTGTCTGTGAGAGGGAGACACAGGAAAGAGTGAGAAGAGCCTGTCGTGTAATGCCAGCAGCTAAAAGCAACTGCGTGAGAATTCACAGACCTGTGGATGTGATGAAGGTGTGCTGGAAAATGCGGAACGGAAATTAGGGCGCAGCAGAAAAGTGGAATGTATTATTTAAATCGGTGCGTTGGAAAACACGGACCGGAGTTTTTTTTTAAACTGGATCTGGATCGGCATTTTCCCATGCCTTGCCGATACGCAATTTTTGGCAAATATCGGCAGCTGATCCGATCCAAATATCGGATTGGGACATCCCTAACTGAGGGTGCCCGTATAAACAACTTTTAAGTTTTGTTAGAAATATACGCCACACTGTGAACCCACACCAAACAAGAATGACAAACACATTTCGGGAGAACATCCGCACCGTAACACCACATAAACACAACAGAACAAATACCCAGAACCCCTTGCAGCACTAACTCTTCCGGGACGCTACAAGGTGGAGTGGGGGGGTGGGGGGTGGGGGGTTGTTGGTAACGGGGGTGTATATTGTAGCGTCCCGGAAGAGTTAGTGCTGCAAAGGGATCTGGGTATTTGTTCTGTTGTGTTACTGTGCGGATGTTCTCCCAAAATGTGTTTGTCATTCTTGTTTGGTGTGGATTCACAGTGTGGCGTATATTTCTAACAGTGTTAAAGTTATTTATACGGGCACCCTCAGTGTAACCTGGATCGTTGTTGATCAAGTATGCATGGCATTCACTAGTGTGTTTATACAGAAGCCGCACATATCTTGTGACTGGGCCGGTACATAGTTAGAATGGATGAAAAGCGGACGTGACGACAGCTCGTAGAGAACCTTAAATGCAGTGCCTTTAAGGTTCGGGTGGACTACGGGATATAATGACTGATGAACACCTTTGTTCGATAATGAAGGTTGCTTCAGCTCAAAGCCTGAGCCCCGACATTAATGAACTAGCATCCAAAAAAAGATGGCAGGTATCTGGCTTGGGCACATCAGATAAGATCAGTGTGTTGCAAACTGAGCAGTTTAAAGTCCTGAATGGTTGGTTTATTCATTGTTTTTTTTCAAATGTATTAGCCTGTGGAAAAAGTTAATGTTGATATTTACCTCAGAAGGCTGCAAATAGAAAAGAGGTAAGAGGTTTTTATTTAAATTGTATTTGATATGCCATTGATATTTTTTAATTATTATTATTATATGAAACTCAATTTTGCATGTCACTATAAAGTTATATAAGCCTTGCTTGTTCAATATTCAATGCAAAACTTGTTTGGGTCCCTATTAAAAGGTTAATTTGTTCAACCTTGGCCCGCGGCTTTGTTCACTTTTAAATTTTGGCCCACTCTGTATTTGAGTTTGACACCCCTGCGGGTGTGACGATTTTCGGGAGGGGCACTGAAATCTGGGACTCTCCCGAGAGGGTTGGCAAGTATGAGAATTAGTGGTGAATGCGGTGTTACAGTGGCACCGTCGCTGTATATAATCGGCGGGCCAGCTCTAGTGTTAATTTGATATCACCTCAAGGGCCAAGTGAAATTACACGGCGGGCCAAATTTGGCCCACGGGCCAGAGTTTGACACTTATGCTTTAAAGCATAACCAAGCATGCATCACTATAGCTCTTGTCTCAAAGTAGGTGTACTGTCACCACCTGTCACATCACACCCTGACTTATTTGGACTTTTTTGCTGTTTTCCCGTGTGTAGTGTTTTAGTTCTTGTCTTGTGCTCCTATTTTGATGGCTTTTTCTCTTTTTTTGGTATTTTCCTGTAGCACATGGGTGTCAAACTCTGGCCCGCCGTGTAATTTCATTTGGCCCTTGAGGCATAATCAAATTAACATTAGAGCTGGCCCGCCAGTATTCGTATCGGTGCCGCTGTAACACTGCATTCACCGCTAATACTCATGCTTGCCAACCCTCCAGATTTTCAGTGCCCCTCCCGAAAATCTCCCGGGGCAACCATTCTCCCGATTTCCACCCGGACAACAATATTGGGGATGTGCCTTAAAAGGCACTGCCTTCAACGTCCTCTACAAACTGTCGTCACGTCCGCTGTTCCTCCATACAAACAGTGTGCCGGCACAGTCGCATACCGTATTTTCCGCACTATAAGGCGCACCTAAAAACCACAATTTTTCTCAAAAGCTGACAGTGCGCCTAATAACCCGGTGCGCTTTATTACGATTCATTTTCATAAAGTTTCGGTCTCGCAACTTCGGTAAACAGCCGCCATCTTTTTTCCCGGTAGAACAGGAAGCGCTTCTTCTTCTACGCAAGCAACCGCCAATGAAAGCACTCGCCCCCATAGAACAGGAAGCGCTTCACCCGCCCCCATAGAACAGGAAGCGCTTCACCCGCCCCCGGAAGAAGAAGAAAAAACGCGCGGATATCACCGTACGTTTCATTTCCTGTTTACATCTGTAAAGACCACAAAATGGCTCCTACAAAACGATCCGGTTCATAAAAAGACGCAATCTCTCCATCCGCACACGGATTACTACCGTATTTCACAGCAACTGAACCGCACTGTGGAACGGGAGCACGTACGGTGAATATTCGCTCCACAGGGAATGAGAAGTCATCCTTCACTGTGGTTCTAGCTTGCCATGCTAACTTCCACCCATCCAAAAGAGACCTTTCCAGCCGGCGTCATCATAAAAGCTAACTCGAAGGGATGGATGGATGAAGAAAAGATGAGCGAGTGGTTAAGGGAAGTTTACGCGAAGAGGCCGGGTGGCTTTTTTCACACAGCTCCGAAGGCGAACACACCTTCACTAAGACGGGCAGATAGCGCCGGTCGACATACGCCAACATCTGCCAGTGGATCGTAAATGCCTGGGCAGATAGTTTCGGTCACAACTGTGGTCCGACCTTTCCGGAAGGCAGGATTCACAGAACTGCTGGACAACAGTGACACTGACTCCGGTGACTTCGACGAGACGGAACCGGCCATTTTGGATCCCGTATTCGCCCAACTTTTCAATTCGGACACCGAAGACGAAGAATTCGAAGGATTTACGAATGAAGAATAACTTCAGAAGGTGAGCGCTATGTTTATTTTGTGTGTTGTGACATTAACGTTCGAGCAACATTATGTTGCTATTGTTCTACACCATTTTGAATTTTACTATGTTTGTGATTGCACATTTGCGTACATTTTGGGACAGAGTTGTTAGAACGCTGGTTTTCAATATATTATTAAAGTTTGACTGAACTATCTGACTGTTTTTTTGACATTCACTTTAGCGCAGCGTTTTTTTGACATTCACTTTAGCGCAGCGTAGGCGCGGCTTTTAGTCCGGGGCGGCTTATTGGTGGACAAAATTATGAAATATGTAATTCATAGAAGGTGCGGCTAATAATCCGGTGCGCCTTATAGTGCGGAAAATACGGTACTATAAGCGGCTTTGACACACACACAAGTGAATGCAATGCAAAATTGGTCAATAGCCATACATGTCACACTGAGGGTGGCCGCATAAACAACTTTAACACTGTTACAAATATGCGCCACAGTGTGAACCCACACCAAACAAGAATAACAAACACATTTCGAGAGAACACCCGCACCGTAACACAACATAAACACAACAGAACAAATACCCAGAACCCCTTGCAGCACTAACTCTTCCGGGACGCTACAATATACACCCCCCGCTACCACCGAACCATGCCCCCGCCCACCAAGTTAATGTTGATATTTACCTCAGAAGGCTGCAAATAGAAAAGAGGCATTCAATTTTTTATTTACATTGTATTTAATATACCATCCATCCATCCATCCATCCATCCATCCATCTTCTTCCGCTTATCCGAGGTCGGGTCGCGGGGGCAGCAGCCTAAGCAGGGAAGCCCAGACTTCCCTCTCCCCAGCCACTTCGTCCAGCTTTTCCTGTGGGACCCGAGGCGTTCCCAGGCCAGCCGGGAGACATTGTCTTCCCAACGTGTCCTGGGTCTTCCCCGTGGCCTCCTACCGGTCGGACGTGCCCTAAACACCTCCCTAGGGAGGCGTTCGGGTGGCATCCTGACCAGATGCCCGAACCACCTCATCTGGCTCCTCTCGATGTGGAGGAGCAGCGGCTTTACTTTGAGCTCCCCCCGGATGGCAGAGCTTCTCACCCTATCTCTAAGGGAGAGCCCCGCCACCCGGCGGAGGAAACTCATTTCGGCCGCTTGTACCCGTGATCTTGTCCTTTCGGTCATGACCCAAAGCTCATGACCATAGGTGAGGATGGGAACGTAGATCGACCGGTAAATCGAGAGCTTTGCCTTCCGGCTCAGCTCCTTCTTCACCACAACGGATCGATACAGCGTCCGCATTACTGAAGACGCCGCACCGATCCGCCTGTCGATCTCACGATCCACTCTTCCCTCACTCGTGAACAAGACTCCGAGGTACTTGAACTCCTCCACTTGGGGCAAGATCTCCTCCCCAACCCGGAGATGGCACTCCACCCTTTTCCGAGCGAGAACCATGGACTCGGACTTGGAGGTCCTGATTCTCATCCCAGTCGCTTCACACTCGGC
>NC_084569.2:34719958-34727458 GCF_033978685.3 Nerophis lumbriciformis | reverse complement strand
AAATTAAACAACAAAAATAATTAACTAAAAGAAGTCTTTTTCTCACAATGTGTCGACTTTTTTCTTCTAAAATCGGGAACAATTTCTCATATTCTTTCTGCTTCTGTAAAATTGCAACATTTTCTCGTAAAATTATTACTTTTTAATGTAAAGTTATTACTTTTCAATGCAAGATGGCGACATTTGTCACATCAAATTTGGACTTTTATCACAATATCGCCCATTTTTCTTGTAAAACAGTGACATTTTTCGAGTAAAATTATGACTTTTGTTTTGCCAAGTAAAGTTCAGATTATTACTATAATATTGCCAAAATGTCAAAGTTTTCCAGTGAAATTGTGACTTTTGTCGAGTAAAATTGCGACTCTTTTCATAAAATTGCCAACATTTTAAGCTTTTCTTGTAAAATTGCAACTGTTATTGAGTAAAACATTCCAACTTTTATCATAACATTGCACAAATGTTCAGTTTTTCATGTCAAATTTTGACTCGCGTTGAGTAAAATGACGACTTTTATTATAATACTGCCAAAATTCGAAGTTTTTCTTGTGAAATTGGGACTTTTTTACGGAGCCCCTAAAGGGCCATTTTTCTATTTGCATAGTATGTATATATTATTAATGTTGTAAATACACTTCTTTATATATCTAGAAAGGGTGGTCCTAAAGAGGGAGGCATTTTTCAGAGGTCTCAAGAAGGTAACAAATACAGAAGTGAGTGTGTGTGTGTGTGTGTGTGTGTGTGTGTGTGTGTGTGTGTGTGTGTGTGTGTGTTCTTGTATTTGTACCATTCTTGAGACATCAACAAGGAAAAGTACCTTCCATATGAGGAGGTGTGAACAAGCGAGGACATAAATCATGGTCCCAATACGGAAAACCATTGCATCTAATAGAGAATGTCTCATTTGCACCCCTGGTGGTGAAATCTATCAAAATTAGGGTGGTCCCCCAAAAAGGAGGGATTTTTCAAATGGACTCTGTATCGGTTTTAAAATTGCTCCCCCTCTGGTCAACATATGAAATAACAAGTGTGTGAAAGTTTTTCTTGTGAAATTGGGACTTTTTTACGGAGCCCCTAAAGGGCCATTTTTCTATTTGCATAGTATGTATATATTATTAATGTTGTAAATACACTTCTTTATATATCTAGAAAGGGTGGTCCTAAAGAGGGAGGCATTTTTCAGAGGTCTCAAGAAGGTAACAAATACAAAAGTGAGTGTGTGTGTGTGTGTGTGTGTGTGTGTGTGTGTGTGTGTGTGTGTGTGTGTGTGTGTGTGTGGCTTATAACCTCTGCACGCATTTTTTATAATGTATACATTGACGGCCACCATTCTGTAGTTGTTGTAGATCTCATCAGAGAGATCTCTGCGAGAAAAACTCCAGATTTCGGCCATTTTGCAAGTTTTTACAAGTTATGCACGTAATCTATGAATAAAAGTAGAGTTGTGTTTCCTCCTCAAGGCACAAGCGAGAGACTTTGCAGCGACCAATCAAACGAGCGCTGGGGAGGAAGGGGCGTGGTCACCCCTGCTCCTTGTCCAGCCAGAAGAGGGCGCTGTTCTGCCAGTTACAGGTTGTTGTGTTTTTTTCTTCCCTCAGTGCTGTTAGTTTAACCGAGGCTTTAATAAAGTTGTACAAAAGCTCAGCGGAAAGGAAAGACGGTCGGCAGGAATTCGAGAGAAAGGCCCTTCTTACCAACTGTCGGTTTGCCGTGAGACGTAAGTCAAGACACCGCTTCTCGAACTAATCACACACTTCCGGCGTCACAATAATAGTGCCGTGCGTCACATCCGGTTCAGCTACGATAACAAAATAAAAAAATAGCTTATATATGTTTATTTAAATGCAAATCTGCATTATAAACTTTTTCTGTCCTGACACTCACTCTTGACAATGAACCTTTTCACTTACCTCAACTCTTTTTTTCTTTGTTGTTGTTGCTTTTATTCATTGACACTTCTCTGTATGTTGCTGATTTTTATCTTTGTTGTTGTAGAAATCATACACACACACACACACACACACACACACACACACACACACACACACACACACACACACACACACACACACACACACACACACACACACACACACACACACACACACACACACATTATAAAATGAAACTCAGCAGCCGATATTGACAATAAAAACTCGTTCGTTCTCGCAATTGTTTGGTATGAATTTCAACCATAACCAAGAATGCATCACTACAGCTCTTGTCTCAAAGTAGGTGTACTGTCACCACCTGTCACATCAACCCCTGACTTATTTTGACTTTTTTGGTGTTTTCTTTTGTGTAGTGTTTTAGTTCTTGTCTTGTGCTCCTATTTTGTTGTTGATTGTCATGTCATTTACGGATGCACTTTGTGGACGCCGTCTGCTCCACACGCTGTAAGTCTTTGCTGTCGTCCAGCATTTTGTTTTTGTTTACTTTCATTGTTTTTCCATTGAAACATTTTTGAGGCACGCCACCAACAGAAAACATTAAAAAAATGAAACTCCGCAGCCGATATTGACAAAAAAACTCGTTTGTTCTCGCAATTGTTATGAATTCCAACCATAACCAAGAATGCATCACTATAGCTCTTGTCTCAAAGTAGGTGTATTGTCACCACCTGTCACATCACCCCCTGACTTATTTTGAGTTTTTTGGTGTTATCCTGTGTGTAGTGTTTTAGTTCTTGTCTTGTCATTTACGGATGCACTTTATGGACGCCGTCTGCTCCACACGCTGTAAGTCTTTGCTGTCGTCCAGCATTTTGTTTTTGTTTACTTTCATTTTTTTTCCATTGAAACATTTTTGAGGCACGCCACCAACAGAAAACATTAAAAAATGAAACTCCGCAGCCGATATTGACAAAAAAACTTGTTTGTTCTCGCAATTGTTATGAATTCCAACCATATCCAAGAATGCATCACTATAGCTCTTGTCTCAAAGTAGGTGTACTGTCACCACCTGTCATATCACCCCCTGACTTATTTTGAGTTTTTTGGTGTTTTCTTTTGTGTAGTGTTTTAGTTTTTGTCTTGCGCTCCTATTTTGTTGTTGATTATCATGTCATTTACGGATGCACTTTGTGGACGCCGTCTGCTCCACACGCTGTAAGTCTTTGCTGTCGTCCAGCATTCTGTTTTTGTTTACTTTCATTTTTTTTCCATTGAAAAAACTCTGAGGCACACCACCAGCAGAAAACATTAAAAAATGAAATTCAGCAGCCGATATTAACAATAAAAACTTATTTGTTCTCGCAATTGTTTGGTATGAATTCCAACCATAACCAAGAATGCATCACTACAGCTCTTGTCTCAAAGTAGGTGTACTGTCACCACCTGTCATATCACCCCCTGACTTATTTTGAGTTTTTTGGTGTTTTCCTGTGTGTAGTGTTTTAGTTTTTGTCTTGTCATTTACGGATGCACTTTATGGACGCCGTCTGCTCCACACGCTGTAAGTCTTTGCTGTCGTCCAGCATTCTGTTTTTGTTTACTTTCATTTTTTTTCCATTGAAACATTTTTGAGGCACGCCACCAACAGAAAACATTAAAAAATGAAACTCCGCAGCCGATATTGACAAAAAAACTTGTTTGTTCTCGCAATTGTTATGAATTCCAACCATAACCAAGAATGCATCACTATAGCTCTTGTCTCAAAGTAGGTGTACTGTCACCACCTGTCATATCACCCCCCTGACTTATTTTGAGTTTTTGGTGTTTTCCTGTGTGTAGTGTTTTAGTTTTTGTCTTGTTATTTACGGATGCACTTTATGGACGCCGTCTGCTCCACACGCTGTAAGTCTTTGCTGTCGTCCAGCATTCTGTTTTTGTTTACTTTCATTTTTTTTCCATTGAAACATTTTTGAGGCACGCCACCAACAGAAAACATTAAAAAATGAAACTCCGCAGCCGATATTGACAAAAAAACTAGTTTGTTCTCGCAATTGTTATGAATTCCAACCATAACCAAGAATGCATCACTATAGCTCTTGTCTCAAAGTAGGTGTACTGTCACCACCTGTCATATCACCCCCTGACTTATTTTGACTTTTTTGGTGTTATCCTGTGTGTAGTGTTTTAGTTCTTGTCTTGTCATTTACGGATGCACTTTATGGACGCCGTCTGCTCCACACGCTGTAAGTCTTTGCTGTCGTCCAGCATTCTGTTTTTGTTTACTTTCATTTTTTTTTCCATTGAAACATTTTTGAGGCACGCCACCAACAGAAAACATTAAAAAATGAAACTCCGCAGCCGATATTGACAAAAAAACTAGTTTGTTCTCGCAATTGTTATGAATTCCAACCATAACCAAGAATGCATCACTATAGCTCTTGTCTCAAAGTAGGTGTACTGTCACCACCTGTCATATCACCCCCTGACTTATTTTGAGTTTTTGGGTGTTTTCCTGTGCGTAGTGTTTTAGTTTTTGTCTTGTCATTTACGGATGCACTTTATGGACGCCGTCTGCTCCACACGCCGTAAGTCTTTGCTGTCATCCAGCATTCTGTTTTTGTTTACTTTGCAGCCAGCTCAGTTTTAGTTTTGCATAGCCTTCCCTAAGCTTCAATGCCTTTTCTTAGCGGCACTCGCCTTTAGTTTATTTTTGGTTCAAGCATTAGACACCTTTTTACCTGCAAACCATTGTCGTCGTTCCAGACATCTACAAAGCAATTAGCTACCTGCTGCCACCTACTGATACGGAAGAGTATTACACGGTTACTCTGCCGAGCTCGAGACAGCACGAGTGTGCCGCGGCAGTGGTTGAAAAACGACTATGGAGGGTCGCCAGATCCCAGGTATCGAAAATGTCCCACATTCTCCCCTACTTTTCACTTTTAGACTAAAGTGTACGTCCGAATTGTGAGAAAATGGTGACTCCGATGCAACGAGCAGTCAGTGAATTGCTTTATTGAGTTTCCAGACAAATTTAACAGGCCCACTTAAAAAAAACAACAAACAATATTCAGGATTAACATCACAACAATAACAGTGACGGAATAAAAAAAAAAAAAAGGGGTGGGGGGCTTGAATAAAATGTCCACAAAGCCCTGAAGTGAAAGCATGAATGATGACTTAAAAAGTCAGCATCGTTTCAACAGAAAGGAGCAGTAGAAGTAGGGGCTGAGAACAAACATCATCATCAATAATAGTCACAGTTATAGATTGCTTGAATAGCGTGTATTGCACATGTGTACACGGATTTGTACTACTATATACACGTGAGTCAGCACACAGTAGACACACTCCAAGAGGAAAAGTATGGAAAAATGTTTTTCAACGACAAGGACAGAAGGAATGTGCTTAGTGATCAGCGGCATTAGGAAACAAAAAAAAAGAAAGAAAAAGGTCCCGCTGATATGCAACCTTTAAAAAAAAAAAAAGGCCAAATATGCACTCGTACATATTAGCAGGGTACTACACGTACTCCACAGTATCGACATGTCAAGAAATACACAAGTCATGAGCAGAAGCGATCCTAATATCAATTATTGATACCAAGTGTAGCGTCAGTATCGGACCAATATTTTCCACTGTATTCCATGTTTATTTTCACAAATTTTAGATTTTTTTTTGTTCGTATTGTTGTTTTTATGTATGGTTTACAAACTCAGGCAATCAGTTGTTGGACTTTGGGGTAAAAAGCCAAATAATTGGAATGAGAGCCAATAGTTGTGTTGACTTATTTTGCACTGAGTGCTGCAGCTACTGTGTGAGTCCAGCAGAGGGCGCTCTGTCACAGGTCAATTTACTCAACATTATCCAGCAGGAAGATGCTCTGGACAGGACGTGTGCCTGTTTATGTTTATTAAGGTGTTAAAATCAAGGACTGTGCGATGCATATTATTAGATTTGGAGTATAAAAATAATTTTTTGGAACGTTTTTTTCACCATATGTCACAAAATGGGAGTAATTGTTATTTTGTTATATTGTTTTGTATTTGTTCTCGAATAATTATATTAATGAAAATACATTTTTAACATCACAGTCATTTTCAACTCATAAATGAAAGACAAAATCACAAAATTGTTCAATGATCTCGTCAAATATCAAGAAAAATCTCTCGGATTGATAGCACAATTTGAAGTGAGGCCTAACCCTACCGGCCTTTAAATACCAAATTACCGCTGAGTGTGCGTGATAAAGAGTCAAAACAGTGGAAAAGCATTAGAAATAGATTTTATGTGATGTATGCAATCACTACTTCTATAGCAGGGGTGTCCAAAGTGCAGCTTGTTTGTGTACAGGAAAGTGAAACCGTGCAACGATGAGAACCGCAAAAAAAAAAGATAAGTGTATTAAATATATGAACAAGCACTAATATAATAGATATATTGTAAATACCCTATTTTTCGGAGTATAAGTCGCACCGGCCGAAAATGCATAATAAAGAAGGAAAAAAACATATATAAGTCGCACTGGAGTATAAGTCGCATTTTTTGGGGACATTTATTTGAAAAAAGCCAACACCAAGAATAGACATTTGAAAGGCAATTTAAAATAAATAAAGAATAGTGAACAACAGGCTGAATAAGTGTACGTTATATGAGGCATAAATAACCAACTGGTATGTTAACGTAACATATTATGGTAAGTCATTCAAATAACTATAACATATAGAACATGCTATACGTTTACCAAACAATCTGTCACTCCTAATCGCTAAATCCCATGAAATCTTATACGTCTAGTCTCTTACGTGAATGAGATAAATATTATTATTTGATATTTTACGGTAATGTGTTAATAATTTCACACATAAGTCGCTCCTGAGTATAAGTCGCACCCCCGGCCAAACTATGAAAAAAACTGCAACTTATAGTCCGAAAAATACGGTATATAATGATTTTTTATTTTATTAGGGTGTTCAAGCGATTCAATTACACTGCAGGCCACTAGAGGGCGCCAAAGTGACACAAGCAGAGATAAACTATTGTTACTTAAATTTAAAAGCAGTTAAAAATGCTAAACATAAACACATGTTAAAAATGTTATACATTTGTATATTATATATATTTGAAATATTTTATTTATAATACGCATTTTTAAAAATATTTTCCACTTTTATATATATATATATATATATTTTTTTTTTTTAAAGCTGTGCAACACAAATGGCTCTCAGACTGCACTTTGGACATCCTTGTAATTAGTGGACAGTAATCGTCGCTGTTGCTGCCTACCACACTCAAAACTAACAACAACAACAACAAAAAACTATTCCACACAATTGTAGTATATTGTATAATAAATGTATGTATGTAATTATACAAACCCCGTTTCCATATGAGTTGGGAAATTGTGTTAGATGTAAATATAAACGGAATACAATTATTTGCAAATCATTTTGAACCCATATTCAGTTGAATATGCTACAAAGACAACATATTTGATGTTCAAACTCATAAACATTTTTTCTTGTGCAAATAATCATTAACTTTAGAATTTGATGCCAGCAACACGTGACAAAGAAGTTGGGAAAGGTAGCAATAAATACTGATA